>NW_018128359.1:62758-78841 GCF_001952655.1 Monopterus albus
GGGGTCTGTCGGAGGTTTCTTCCGTTAAAGGGAGTTTTTCCTCCCCACTGTCACCAAGTGCTGCTCAGGGGGCTTTGTTGGGTTTTCCCTATGTAATAATATTGATAACAGTAAGGTCTAGACCTTACTTTGTAAAGTGTCCTGAGATGACTTTTGTTGTGATTTGGTGCTAAACAAATAAAATTTGATTTGATTTGATTTGAATAACTGAGGACATGCTGACAGAACGTGACTGGTGAGGTTTCACCTTCTGTCAGGACAGTTTCTCCTCGAGACGTTTTCTGAGGAGCGAGTGTGTCTGGAAAGCAGCAGGTTGAGGCGATGGGAGATGGAAAAAACCAATAAAGGAAGAACAAAAATACATAAGAAAACAGAGAAAGGGAGAGGACAGAACAAGAGCAGCAGAGGGAGACTGCTTCATGTCTGCTCCTCATGAATAATGGAGGTTAATGCCGTCCCACCACTATGCTGCATTGCCACACCACCAAAGAGCTGAGGCCCAAGTCCCACATAAAGTTGTAAATATTAATGACAGCAGCAGCTTACAGATCCCCTCCAGAGATGTTTTACAGCACATAAAAATACTCTGCTATGAAAAATAAATAGGCTACAAAAGTTTTCCCACAAAAAAGTTCAGCAAGCTTCTGCAAAGGGCCTGAAAACACATCTGGTCCTTGTCCTTCACTGTCAATTCTAAGGGACATGAATATTCAAATATATGCAAATGAGCCCTGGTATCACGCACTGCCCTGCACTTGAATTATTCGGATTTATGAAAATGACAGCGATTCAGCTGGATATGATTGAACCTGGTTCTGAGCCTGACTGGCAGACGTCTGCTTAGCGCCTTGTTTGTGTGTTAGCTGTCAGCTTGAAACTGGTGGCGATACTGTTACAGCTAATGGAGGTTTACCCCAGAAAATAAGACGCAATAAGTGTCTCTTTACACAGAAAAATCTAACTTACAAGGTTTTCAAAATGCACATACATCATCCACAAACGGACACATGCAAACGACGACAAGCTGAATGTCCTGAATAACATCTGGTAGCAAAATACAGGACCAGGAGAGCAGAGAGATCTAAAATTAAACAGTCAGCATGAAGCTGTCAACAAGCTGCCTCAAAGTATTAAAGAATTAGCGTCTTATCCTCACATTTGCAAGTCTAATGGAACAACAAATCCCCCAAGTGGGATTTATGTCCCCAAGAAAAGCCAGTTTGATTTCACTCTGGCTGCCTGAAGCTCTGGTGCAGTGAAGTGCACAGGTATTTTGTATTTAACTTCTGTTGTTAAAGGGTTTAAGGTCCTGCTGCCTCTAAACACAGAGCTAGCGCTGTAAGGGTCCGCTGCATCAGTGACGACAGGGAAAATTCCTCTGACTCAGTTTTTAAACAGCGCTGTGATGCAACGTCTCCAGATGTTTGATTTGATTGTGAATTCATTACCAATGTATTACTCACTGTTTGAATTAAGCTGATGTGAGCGCGCTACCTACTGAAGCTGATGCTGTGTGTGTGCACGTTTGTGTCTGTGTTTGTGCTTCACAGCGAACACTTCCAGAAGAAGAAGAAGTGAAAACCGGGGTCAGCCGCTGGTCACGTCACCGTCTTTCAGTGCAACAACTTCAAATGCCCACTGGCACAGATCCAAGTCTCAAGAGGTGCATGTAACACTACAGACACACACCCAGATGCAGCCATATTACAAACGACAGTTACGGAGCCACAGACATGCACAGCATCTTCACCGCTGTGCACACACAGCTTTGTTCTTTTACTGTGGCAAACACAACAGCAGCAAACAGCCACTTCCTCACTACTGCTAAAAACAAAGGGTTTTCTTTTTATAAACAAAACTGCCACAAAACGTCTGTTTGCGAAACTAAGATTTATGGCTCCAATAGCCTTTCCAGTTTAGCTTTGCATGATGAGAGAACAAGCTTCGGTGTCCTCTGAATACCTACAGCTGAGCAGGCCGCGGGGTGGCCTGCTGGCACAAACCACCTCGTATTCAAAGGTCACATATTTAATATTTAATTCCAGCAGCAGCCATTTGTCCTGCTTAAATGTTTCTGAGTGAGACAAACACCCTGCCGTAGGGTAGTATGGGTTCCACTGAGGCATCAGCTGACTGTCCTGAAACCTAAAGGCAATAAGAAAGGTGTCAAACTGAGGCGGAGCAGGAACATTAGCCCCTAACTATTCTTTTGTATCACCACAAATCACCAAAACTGAGACTGAGGGCGTGACCAACTTATCAGATGGCACAAAAATAAGACCATCTCAGGATTCCTTCACATTACAGGTATTCACGGGCTGATCTGAGGGCAGCACACCCGGTCCAAACAGACCTGAGGACAACTCAGTTGACTCCAACAGACCCAGAGAGAGAGAGAGAGAGAGACCACAAGAAACTGCAGCCGTGTCATTTTCACTGCATTTCAGTTTCAGATCAAGTCCTGCTTCGCCTTCAGACTCGCGACTCAGACAATGTGGTCAGAGTTTGTAATGAATCTGTGTGGATTCATCAGGCTGTGGAGAAACGAACACAGAACTTTCACAAACCAGCTCGGTGAAGATGTGGTGCTGTGTGGCAGCCAACTTAACAACCAGTCTCCTCCTCTGTGACTGTTCATTTTAAATGGCACTATAGCAGAGTACACAGCAGAGCCGTGGACATGAACCTGGATTTATGTTTTCTGTCAGATGATGTTGCATTTATAAAACCAGGACCGTATCACTGCAGCACAGCAGCTTGGAGTGGCTGCTGGTTCACAAGTTGTGTTAGGGGGCTGTGATTAAATGACTGTATTACACTTGTTTTTACAATAGAAGCAGAAAACAATGAGAACAAATAGATGATGCATTAACACACAGTGACAGTAGCCTCAGAGAGCAGGAGGACGCTGAGCGGAGGTGTAACCGACTCTGCCGACAACTTCCTGATGATGACGCAGCACAGCTGCTGTCATTAAAGCCGTATTAACCAACCTCTCCCTCTACTTTGACCATTAAGTGCAAAGTGAGAATCAAAACAAACTCCAGCAGTATCCCCTTGTCTTCTCCCTCCACTTCTCTTTGCCCGTCCTGCCCTGGCTCTGAAACTACGTCATATGTGGTCACGATAGCCAGAGCCAGCTGTGGAAGTCTGGTAGCGCAGAATTAATAACCCAAAGCTAATGTAACCAAAATATAGAGCCCATGGTTTTTAGTGCTGTTGCAGTGACACAGTGAACACACTAACGTCTCTACTGCTCAGTTTACTGTCTGATACACACCTTTGTATTTCTATCTTTGTGAGGATACTCACTGACATAATGCATCCCCTAAACCTGACGTAAACCTGATTCTAACTTGAACTCTAAAACCAGGTCTGAACTCTCAAACAGTCTGAAGGTGTGAGGACAGACATGTCCTCACAGTGATGGCATAAAACTCACCGGTCCTCACAAAGATAGACACACAAGAACAGACACACACGGAGCTTCTAACTCACCACTTCAAGGTCTCCTTCGCCGGGCAGTTTGCGGTTGTCTGCGTTGCCGTCTCCTCTTCCTCCTCTGTCATTGTGACTGATGGCCTCCTTCTCTTTCTGCTCAAAGTACTCCAGGAAGGACGGCTTGGCTGGCTGCACCGTCTCGTCTCTCCCTGTGTGTCACAGAGTCAACGTTTAGGACAGCCGGTGCACAGGAATTCATTCTGAACCAAATTTATAATTACTGTTAAAGACACATATGGAGGAATTGACACTAAAACAACAACACAGTCACATCTGTTCAGGAAAACCACACCAACCCTGAATAAAGACAACTCTTTTTGTACTGGCATTTTTCTTACACGTTGCTTTCATTCGTCTTTTAAACCAGAATACCGTTACCAAACTGTAGTCTGACCAAAAGATCCAGGTGCAAATGTAAATGTCAGCGAGCATCCACCCCCTTGCTCCTTTGCAGGTCTATGCACTGTGCACGGCACTCCAACCTGAGCACTGATGGGTAAACATAAAGAAAATTTCTTTTCCATGGATCAATAAAATGCTGCATTATTAAAGAGGCAACAAGTATGGAACATGATCACCTCTGTATGTCTGCACTACCTTCACATTAATCAATACGAGTGCTGAGACTTTTAACGTTTACAGCGGGTTAAAGTAAAGACAACACGGGCGTCAGTGAGTGCACGTGACCGAGCACAGGAACCCCCCGCAGGTAACTGTACAGTCAGTTTAAAAGTTAACAGCTTCTTCTTCCCAAATCAATAAAATACAGCCTTATTACTTATGGGGACACATTTTTAAAAACTGTCATTTGTATTCACCTTTCAATAAACGCTCTGACCAGTATTAAACACCGTTATAATGGGAATTTGTTTGATTAAATAAAATCAGGTGCTAAAAGACAGCAGCTACAGTTAATCCGTCTCAACAGTAATGTTACAAATCATCTCAGTAATCAAACACGTGTACACCTGCTGCATCTGACCTCTAGGCATAAATCCGAATAATTCAAGGACGTGCACAGCTACTTTTACAAAGTGAGTCAATGCAGTGCAACAGGTTTATAAATGAAAATGCAAAATCTCTTTAAGTCTAAACTACAAAGCTGCAAAGGTGACTTTCAGTCCTTCACATCTGTAAAATAGGAGAAGTTAAATTAGGTAAACATTACAAATGTTTATCAGGCTTTTCACAGGAATGTGTTCCTGTTTCAAATGCTCTCATTTCAGAGATATGAAGAACAGAGTCATCTTTACTATTGTGTAGTTTAGGCAAGTTTAAGGCTTTGGAATGTGCTAGTGTGTGTATGTGGGCGTGTGGAGCTGTCGGTGCATCGCTGTAGTTCAGCGCCTGATTCATGTTTTTAATAAGGTGCCGTGACTGAGGCTGAAGCTTCCTCTCTACGGTACGAGTAGAGCTGCCTGGGATCATCTACAGCCACAGGACAAACATCACAGACCCTGCCTACAACTCATATTCTTCACTTTCTACTAATATACATTACGTTGATGTTTACAGTTTATTTGTACCATAAAAATTCATCAGGTTTATTGCAGCGTCAACATTTTAATTTGACAGCAGGGCATCTATTACCAGATGGGAAATCTGATGGCGAACCAAAAGGAAATTAGAACTGGTTTGTGTGTGTGTGTCCTTAAGACAGAATTATGGCCAATAATCAGTTTTATATAATGGACATGTAATAACCAGAATGCCAGCATTAAAACCATAACGGTCAACGGTGATGGAATGTGTGTAAAAAGGTCAAAGGTGAAACTAATTAAACAAGAACTAAACTGATCTTTACTGTCTGTAAAGATGAACATCCCCTTCCTCCCTGACCAGCAGAGACGATGACCATGATGCCGCTCCAGTTGCTCTGCAGAGCCGCTCGTCGCTCTGGCGGTGACAGTATTTTTGAGCTAGCTTGTGTGCTTGCAAACATTTTTCAACAGTTTGTGCCAAGCAGTTCTTTCTGTTTGGAGGTAAGGGACATTAACAAGTGGGATCTTGAAAACTAAACTAAATCTCCACCGGCTTTTATCAGCACTAACTAAACTTCCTGTCCTGTGATGTCACTTATTCTTTACTGGACTGTCTGCAAATGATGATCATTTCCTGATTAATTTCCCCTCATTTACATAAAACCAACATTTTTTCCACTTCATGCATATTTTTAATGTGCCTTCCGAGTCCTGCTTCACCTACAGTGCCTTGCAAAACAAACTGCTCACATCCCAAAACAACTTTAACTTTGCATCACTGCCTAGGTCTTTATGGTGTACTCTGATTTACAGTAACCTGGTGTTTGGAGCACATGTGAATGCACTAACTGCAACACAGACTCTGACTTGAATGATGTTCTCCAATGTTAAAGAGCAGCAGTGAATCCCAGTGAGAACCGGTTTCTCCCGTCTGCTGCTCTGTGTATTTTCACCTCACCAGCTCATGCAACTGTTTTCTAATGAGTCCTGTTGACTTTTCTCAACAGCTGTTTAAGACATTCAGCAGTGAGACAGCTGACTCCAGCAGGATGTGGACAGTGTGCGCCTGGCCAAGGTCAGCTGACTCCAGCAGGATGTGGACAGTGTGCGTCTGGCCAAGGTATAAATACGCAGCTATTTGCTGACATGTTAACTGCAGCACTATGATTAGTCAATTAATTATAAGATTGAGACAAAACTGACCAGCAACTACTTTAATTGTTGAATTCATGACAAATATTTGGTTTCAGGATGTAAAATGTGATGACCCGCCGTTGGTCAAACAAAAAAAAAAAACAAGACGTATGAAGACACCTGTGGCTCAGGACACCCTGATGTTTTACAGGTGAAATGATTCATCAAGAAAATGACCAGCAGATGAATCAGTAATGAAAAGAACCGTGACCTGCAGCCTTTGCTCACTATAAGCACTTTATAAACTGATTTATGTCAAGTCTCTCCTGCTGTAGGTTTGTTCACAGACTGCCAGCCTCAACATTAAACCACAACAATCCACATGGAAACAGACCTTTTGTTGCAGCACCAGTGCACAGACTCTAATGACTGCTCACTCTGTGTGTGTGTGTGTGTGTGCTCAGTGATGGTGACTAATGCAGAGACACTACGTTGTCAGCTCACTTTAGCATTCTCACTGCTGATCTCACTGGTGGCTCTAAAGTTTGTTTTCGTTTAAGCACCAAATAAACGTAAAACACAGTTCCTCCTGACTTTAAAAGAACTAGTGGCTGATGATTCTCCATTTCTGCTGCCAGGTGCCACCGCACCACATGAAGCTGCCAGGAACCAGGACCTTGGAGTAGTCACTGTTAAGATGTAGTTTTTCCAATATAGCGCAATCAGATGAAAGAAGGTCAGACCCATAAAGATCCATGATGAACTGTCTCTTTGATTCTAGTTTATTATCTGGTGTTGTCAGCAACTTCAGCAATTATCTGGCTGGTCAAAGACTCGTTCCGACTGCGCTTCACATCCCCATAAACTGCGACCTGCTGTGGCTTTGTCAGTTGCTATGCCAGCCTCGTGCGGAGGAAAGCGAGCTAATCAGCAGCGTCTGTTTTCTACTACTGCATGCATAGTTTAATCCTACATTTTCTGTCACATGTTGGGACCTGCTGTGTAATTGTACTATTACTATGACGAGTACTGCAAGTACTTGAATGTCACATACTTTCAAGATGACAGGTGAAGGGATTATTTGATGTTACAATAATGAACACATACAAACATACGTTTTTACACTCCTGCTTTAGAAAAGCTGCCATGTCTCCTTCTTACTTTCAGCTAGTCTCAACTTAAAAAGTGTTAGCCCAGCTTCTTCCAAAACCCACACAGCCACAACATGAGTAAGGGCTGGTGAGTATTTAAATGAGACGATGGAGAAAAACACAAAGTGGAGTACCGACCTTCCATTGTACTGGTCCGACTGCAATGATTCTAAAGTAAACGTCCATCATGCACAGCCCGTCCTACAACATCCACATCCCACCTCTGAGTAACTGAGCGTCACAGGCCTTGTGATGAGGGAGAAAATATATCTGTACACGACAAACCAAAGTGAAAAACAAACAGCCGGTGATGCAACAACCTGAGTCTACGGGGTGAACTAAGGAGACACTGAACAAATAAGAGGAGAAAGTTGGGAACAGCTGCAAGTTGCATAAATACTTTCACTTTTCCAGTGTGCAAGCGAATATTTTATTTTTTTCTCTCAGCATTTGTTTGTTTTATCAGTAGAAGCAGACGAAAAAATGAGGGGAGCTGAGCGACTTATCAAACTCAGACAGATTCAATTCTGTTTCCGTCACTGTCACACCCAAGCGCCGTTTTCTAATGAACGGATCCTTGTGACATTTAGGTCTTCGTCCTTTTTCCACATTCTGATAACGGGCATTTTAAGACTCACTGATGACTGAATGGAAAAGAAGAGGAAGTGGTTGGATCTTTTTACTGGAAGCAACATGAACCAAAAAGATTTTCTTGCAACTGGGTGATTAATTATGAAGCCTGATTGTATCACTGCAGAGACACTGAAAGGCCCGGAGAGGCTGGTCAGAGGAGTCTGAAGCCAAGAATACACACACAAAAAGAGTTTCTCAGCCACTGACAAGGCCATTATTTTGTTCCTCGGCTCTGACGCCAGCTCTTCTCTGTCGTGCCTTTTCTGACCAATCAGATCATAAGTCTCCCCACAGCAGTCACATCCCTGCAGAAAGTGGATGTTGTGTTTACTTTGAATTAAAAAGTATAAATATTTCTTTTTTGCTTGGTGGAACTTTGCAGAAGTTTCAAGGTTTAAACCTGAACTGATTTTCTTGGCCACTTAGAGGCAGTGAAATCAAGCTGTGAACATAATGACAAATCAGTGTCTAATAAGCTGATATGCTGAACTAGTACTCAGACAGTTTCCTACTCCCACATCCCTCAGCTCCAGAACAACATGATCCTTCCTGTGCAGTGGTGTCATCTGATGAGTCTCAGCCCAGTTCTCCCTCTCTGTTAGCTCTGGGTTTGGTCTCCACCACCTCAAGCTCCATGGCTGCATGTTCGGACACTAAACAATGAGCTGAAATTGACTAAAAAGCGCTGTAAAGCTGTGGGGAGCTGCAGGTTCAGCTGATCGTTCTCTGTGGGTTCATCAATACCTGAACCAGCATTCACACTGTCATTTGATACATCCATCCATTATCTATAGCGCTTAGTCCTGAAAAGGGTCATGGGGGGCTGGAGCCAATCCCAGCTGACACTGGGTGAGAGGCGGGGTCCACCCTGGACAGGTCACCAGTCTGTCACAGGGCCGACATGTAGACAATCAACCACACTGACTCCTAATGGCAAGTTAGAGTTTCCAGTCAACCCAAGCTGCATGTCTTTGGACTGTGGGAGGAGACCGGAAGAGAACCCACACAGGCACAGCGAGAACATGCAGACTCCACATAGAAAGGCCCCAGGTCAGCCCGGGATCGAACCCAGAACCTTCTTGCTGTGACATGACATGCTAACCACTGAATTGATACAAGATTATAAAAATATAAATTAAAGCAGATTTAAAATGAGAATGGACTTTGTGGTATCCCAACTAAATCCAATCAACTTGATAATTTTTTCAGCAAATGAAATTACAGGAGTTTGGTGAAATTCAACGACAGTTAACAACAAGTCAGGAAGTTGATATGTTCAACCAGAAAGTGAGCTCCTTTGGTGCAGGCCTCAGTGGGATTCACATCTCTAACCACAACAGTGCTGCATCCTCTCCTCCAGGCCGAACACATGTTAAGGAAGGTAAAGGTTTTACACAGTTTGAAGTTAAAGTGAAAGCCAGACTCCAGAGATGACTCCATCTGCTCCTTCCCAAAATAAAATTAAACTTTAATAAAGAGATGTGGGAGCTGAACAGAGCATTATTAAATTCTAATAACTAGAACTCTTATAAAGAGGTCATTAGAAAACACACAACGGTGTTTAGAGTGCAGTGAAATGTTTGTACCTGTAAACTGCTATAGCAGAAAATGCAGACTACAAACAGTATAATGGCCAACTGTACTCACAGAGCAAGGCATTTAAGCCTCAGAAGATCAGAGAGGATCAGAGAGATGGAAAACTCAATTTCAATAATTCATTTAAGTCACTGTAATGGTTTTGTCTATATGCCTCTTTGTCTATATATCTCAAGCAACAAATGGAAAGTTTGAATCACTCGCACTTCACGCCGCCAGCTGCAGGTCATATAGTGTCTGTGGAAGATACAGAGAGGCAGAAGGAAAGTGACTAATGTGCTGCAGCTCCCTTCCATCTTGTGCTGCTGCTTTGTGTGTCTGTCTCTGTCCTAATGCTGGAGATCAACAGAAGAAAAGCATCTGAAATAAAAATAGATCACAAGCTCAGCTATAAATGTTTGAACTGATATTTTAAGACAGCATTCAAAAGAGATTACGAGAGCTTTGGACGAACCAAATCAGCGTCTTTGGCTGGAAATGTGAAGGAAGAGCTGCTGTCAAAAAGTACAGCAGTACATCTCTAACTCAGCAGAGAGACGAGATTTCTCTAAGAGAAAGAGAAAAACCTCTGAAAATTTATAACGAGCATTTTGGGCGGCACAGTGGTACAGTGGCTCGCACTATCACCTCACAGCAAGAAGGTCCCTGGTTCAAACACCAAGCGGGGCCTTTCTGAGCATCTGAGTCTGCATGTTCTCCCCGTCCCTGTGTGGGTTTTGTCTGGGTCCTCTGGCTTCCTCCCACAGGTGAAGGTGCTGACCATGAACCACGACATCTCTGGCTCAAAATGCTAAGTAAATGTTTTCATTTTAAATATCAGATCAAAATCAACAGCTCTCACACTCACTGACCTATACAGTACACTGTACATACAGCACATAGCTCTGCTACTGCAGTGGATCTGTTGGCAGTTGTGGAGAACTAGTACAAAATGGCAGCTCCATGAAGGCGCCCTGACGTTAGAATGAAATCAAAATGCAACTTTGATCATTTTCAAGATAAATAAAACCTTTTCTCTAATCCTCAAATTCGAAGTTGAAACTAATGCAGCTTGAAAATGTACTGACAGAGATTTATATTAGATCATAAATTACCCAAGACGCGTTTTGGTATATTTAGGTCACATGACATATCGAAATATAAAATACTGTGAAAGGCAATCGTGAGGAAACTGGGCACAGAGGATGCTCCCACTCTGGGACAGCGACTGGATGTTGGTGGCACAGATATACATGGTGTTCTCTTTGTACAGCTTGTGATATTTTAAGTTGCATCAGTAAGTTTCATCGTATACCTCACTGACACGTTGTGTTACTATGTTATCTGGTGGAAAAACCTAAAAACAAAAACCATGAAATCCAAATTGCACCCGTGGTATTTGTTTTCAGTGGCGCTGAAGCGTGATGTGATGAGTGGGCGAAGCAGAGCAGGAGACAGTGAGAGACGAGAGCGACAGAGGTTTCTAACGGGACTCCTCCCAGTGAGTGAGGGTGAGCAGCTCATCGGCAGAAATGAAAAGGCTGTTTATTATTCAGTACCATTAGGGAGGATCAATATCTGAACTAATACCTAATCTCAATCCTCAGGGTGCATTCAGCATCAGACCGTGGTCATTAGTTTGGGTCGCACAGAACGACACAGACAACTTTGTGCAACAACTCACAGGCATTAAAGGGCCCTACAAAGATACACAGTCACACAAATGAAAGCTATGGGGGTTCTAATGTAATTATAAACTCTGAATGTTCCTGTGCTGATGTGGTTTAAGCTGCCAGCAGTGAAGATCCATGCTAACTCAATAGCAGGACAGCAGACAGTGTGTGTGAGTGTGTGTGTGTGTGTGTGTGCATGTAGTTATGAGTGTATGAGTGTGTGTGTTAAGAGATTTGATAGGTGTCACTGTGCTTGTGTTGAGGCAAGACCAGGATGACTGTGCAGGTGCATGTTTGTGTGTTGGCAGCTCAGGTTCAGCATTGTGTACAAGTGTGTGTGTTTGTGTGTGTGTGTACATTAAGCCGCTTTCAGACATACACACTTTTACATTAATCCGAAACACGTCGGTCACAAGTCTGAATAAACAACCTGCTGACTTTCATGTAAAAGTCACAGAATCAATCTCTGCAGTGTGAACTTCCATCAGAGCGCAACTCATGTCACTGACTGAACACAAAGAGGAAGCGGCACAAAGTAAAACACGGAGCAAGACAGAGGACAATGTGCACCTGGTATCAGCTTCTAAAATTAGTGTATTAAGTTTATTATCTCAGTCATTATGTCTCATCATCTCAGTCTATACAAACTATTTCCTTCTTTGCAGTGTAAAATCATCATGTACAGTCCTGTGTGATCAGCACTTGAAGTAAAGAGAGGATGCTTTCAAAAATAATGCCGTGAATAGTTTTCATTTGTCAGCTTCATACAGAGATTAGTAAACTGGAAAAAAACTAAGCTATTTGATGTGACCGCTCTTTAAAACAGCACCAGTTCTCCAGGACTGACATCAGAGCTCTGTCCAGCTTCATAATAAGGGCCTGACACTTCCGCAGTCTATTGCTAATTCATGCAAACTGCATAAATTAATAAATTAAAATCCAAGAAAACACAAAAAAAAAACTTTATAAAAATGCATCAGTGGTACAGCCCGAGAGAAAACTGAAAACATCTTCCTTGCTACGATTTCTCACTTCTCTGTCTCGTGCGCCAGATGCCAAATATCACACAAGCACGCGGCTCACTGGGAATATTAACATAAAAGTCACCGTGTCTGAATGACAAAGCCATCACTTAGTTAACATGTCTGTGACTCCGTCTGTGCAGGCTGCCTAGCTGCTCTGCAGCAGATGGACCATTAGACTGCAGTTCCATCCCTATTACTTCTGACCACTGTGATGATTTAAGCAGGGAACCGGAGGGTCGGACATTACCCTGCAGTCACCATCCAAATTCTGCTAATCCCTCTCAGTGGCTCCAAGTGCTGCCAGCCTCCCTTTGCTTACACATAAATCTCATTAGATGTGGTGTAGAAGTTGCAATGCTGTGACAAAAACTTCCACATCAGCTGTGTTTCCACTGCCCTGGTGGCATTTAGATGTCTAGTGTCATGTATTATTGGAGTCACACAGAGAAAAAGCACACACACACACACAAACTCAAACTCAGTGTGTTGTAGTATCTCACTGGGGTAAATTTTTTGCATACACAAACAAATACACAAAACCCACCCACAGACAGATGAACACGGTCCAACTCTTATTGAGACTGCCTTCCAAAAGCACCCAATACATCCAACTCTTACAACTCCCACACTGCAATACAGACACCAGCAGCCTGATGCACCATCATCTCTCTCAATTATCAAGTGTTAGCCCTCGATGTCTGCTGCCCCCCTGTTTGTCCAGGTAGCTACAGTGCATTTACTTGTCCGCTCAAGTCTAGAAGTCCAGAGCAGGTTCTAGTCCAGAGACACCTCCCTAATGTCTGCACTACAGCATCAAACACAGCATAACAGATCCTGTGGCTACTCTATGTGAAACCAAGGAATGTGGGGTCTCTGCATGCCCTACTGGTTTATCCTCCAATCTAATCCACTGTACACTGGTCACTTGTTTAATGGCGCTTACACCACTTCTCTTCTCACATTCAGCTGTTACCACTCAGGTAAATACTGAAGGTGGGAGGACTGCTTTAGCCTACTAACTTAAACTTCACATCTTTTAGAAGTTGGACAGGTTGCATGTGGGAGGACCGCATTAGCCTACTAACTTAAACTTTACATCTTTTAGAAGTTGGACAGGTTGCATTATGAATCTGAAGCTACTCTATATGAATATACTGTATTTACATCCAGGCCTGCGAAGGAAACCCCCTGTAGAGAGCATCACTGTTGTTGGTAGATGAACGGGGTAATATCCTGCCCTGTAGTACATGTGGCACATGTGCAAGAAGACAAAAGTACTGGTAACACCCAGACGCCACAGCGATCCTCCAGTTCACAGGTGAACCTCACTCAGTGTGATGGTTGGACTGCGCCCCCTAGTGGGCGAAGTAGAAACCCTTGATGAGTGTGAAAACAGACCACATCACAGAGCCCTTTAAAAACATGCAGGTGGTTTGTAGAGTTTTTGTTGTTCCATGTTTGAGAAAAGGGACAAAAACATTTAATGTCAGTGACATGTCACTGTGTTCCTCATCTGTTTGGTTCCTCTTACATTTCAGTAAACTGGAAGCCAGTTCTTCATGGTCTTTGTCAGATGTTATTATTTTCACTTTAGGACTTGGACCATTATCAAGCTTGTGGTTGAATCATATCATAATAACTCATGATACAGGATTTTATGCAATGCAGAAACAAATTGTGATTTAAGCCTTAAATCGATCGCAACCGTGACTGCACTCAAAAGGCCTTACTTTTCATAGTACCGGCTTCTTCCTCATCCTCATCCTCAGAGTTGATGACCATGGTGCCCAACTGCGACTGCATGGTTGCCATGTCCTCATGTGCGATCATGGTCTGTGCTGTGCCACCGAGTGAACCCGATAATGGACCAGCAGCCCGGACAGTTCCCGAGTCGCCTGTCCCTGCCCGCACCATCGTCCCCTGGTCGACCTCATCATCATCCTGAAACACAGCAGGGGGTAAAGCCTTAATTTAAGTGACATAACTGTCCTGTTACTGTGATTACTAACAACAGCAAATGTAACTTTAATAAAATGCCAATTTGTTTGTCTGAAAAATTTAAAACCAAAGCAAACTGAATGCCCCGGCAGCGCTAAGCTTCCTGCCTTTCTTAGCTGTAGTTATTCATTTTCTAAGCTACGCCAGGTAAACAGGTGTATAAACAGAGGTTTTGCATCAGTCTCGACCACTGCTGCAGCAGAGGACACCTGCTCCACTCAGCTTTCTTTATATTTTATGATTCTTATGAGTCTGACCGAGTTGTCGTCATCGTCTGCATCCTGCTCTCGCTGCTCTGCCGCCTCCTGTTGTTTCAGTTTGATCTCCATGGCGTCTGTGATCAGGGCTCGGAGGATGGAATTGGGCTTGGCTGACTTTATAAATGGATGCTGAAGGAAAAGGACAAAGAATAAGAAAGAAAGCTGACACTGACAAGAAAACGTTTTCTTTAAAAGCAGATGAAGTCTCATTTTGATGTTCTTAGTCACAGTAAGTAGCTACATGTACTGTTACAACCAAATTAAGGATATTACACCTGTGTACTCTGATTAACACACATACTGCACATTGTTATGTGAAACAGGTGTCACTATTTTGGGCCATCTGTGTATTTGTGGGCCTGTTTTCAGGGATTCTGATCAGGCGCTGGATGACTCCATCTACAGTCAACGAGATTCAGTAGCGTTACCTGTAACAACTGTGTGGCCGTCACCCTGTGTTCTGGGTTTTTCACTAAACACTGTCCAACAAAGTCTTGAAATGGTGGCGACCAGAGATCTGGGTTCCGAAATGTTGGGGGAGGGTTGGTGGGGATCATGAAAATGGCCTGGAAGAGGAGACATGAGTCAGTAAAGCCCAGATGAAGGGTCACAGTAGCTAACAGCTCACACTCCCACAGCTTTAAACTGGTTATAAAGCCTCTAACATCTCTGCCTGCAGAGGCACACACTACTTCCTCTTTACAAACACTTCGTGGTTATTCAAGGTTTTCTGAATTTATTTGACAGGCGATAGTGAAGAGGCAGACAAGAAACATGGAAGTATGCAACAACTGTGGTATGCGCTGTAACCATGTGATCTCCCAAACACTTTCTCACTTTACTTCTCACCTACAAACACAAACACAGCTAATACACTCTCTCACCCTCATGGGGTGTATGTCAGCGTAGGGCGGCTTCCCCTCAGCCATCTCTATAGCTGTTATCCCCAGGGACCAGATATCAGCCACACAGTTGTAGCCGATCTCCTGTATGACCTCTGGAGCCATCCAGAACGGCGTGCCGATGACGGTGTTTCGTTTCGCCATGGTGTCCTGAGGAGGACATGGTGGACAGAGAGGGAGAGACACTGTTAAATCTGAGCTGAACATTACAGATGCTTGTCTCACTGTGGAGGTCGAGCTTCAAACGCCAGCATCCTGGCAGTGCATGGATGCTGCTTCACCAGATTCACTGGTGCCCTTTCAAACTCTGTGTTATTGGGGAGTGTACTGACCTGAATGCAAGGCTCTTCTCCCATTTACAATCTGAACACCTCACTGTGGGGAACAGACTGGGATAATTCTTCTACATGGATTTATGTACAAGATGCTGGATGCTTTGTTTCTTTTTCAGATTTAATAAAACTGGACTGAGTAAGTGCAGGGACAGAAAAATGCACGAGGCTGTGCTACAGGTCACTTCTTAACTGTAAGTGAAGTTAATAGCCTAACGCTATTTTAAGGTTTGTGCTCATTTTAACGACGCTGCACTAAAATATCTATACATAGGCAACATTAGAATCTTATAACACTGACTAAAGCTTGACTAGCCATTTTTAATTTTCCACTTCTCTCTACAGCGACAAAGCCTCATATTCCTTCCTTACTGTAAGTTGTCCAGCAACTCCAAAGTCGGCCAGTTTGGCCTGAAGC
>NW_018128359.1:78863-99481 GCF_001952655.1 Monopterus albus
CAGCAGGATGTTTCCTGCTTTGATGTCTCTGTGGATCTTCCTCATGAAGTGAAGATACTCCAGACCCTTCAGGGTCGACTGCAGGATGGTAGCTATCTCCTCTTCTGTTAGCTGCAAGACACGCACACAGACAGATGAAGATAGATAGGTGTCACAATATTCAAAATACTAATGAAAGTGTACTCGACTAAAGCGCCTTGTCCTTTTTTGCTACTTTGTGCAGACAAAAACATAAACACTGTGTGTACCCCCATGTGTGTATCAGAGACAGCAGCTTGCTTTATATAAGATATGAAGTGTGTATGGATGTGAGTATTACATTACCGTCTTGTTGCGTATTCGGATGATATCAGACACTGATCCGGCTCCACAATACTCCATGACGATCCACAGGTCGCTGTTTTTGAAGTAGCTGCCATAGTACCGCACCACATGGGGACTGGACACAGCGAGGAGCATCACAGAGCAGAAGACTGCAGTCACTCTTTGTTCTTTTCAGACAGTTTTAGATTCAAAGTGGTGTTTTTGTTAAAAACAGCATTTTCAAGTATGACGAGTCTGAGGAAAGTTCACCGTCTAAATTTAACTCGATCAATATTCTCGATGTAGCAACGACACTGCAGCACCGCCGGGACACTAACTACATATCACTAATGGAAAGGAGAGGCGTGATCCATGAACAAAATCCAGATGATCTGTTACCCATGTTTAACAGTAATGATTGTATAACAGGACTAAATGTGTGTCCACGTTGTGCATGTAACAGAAAAAGAGTAAAGTTTCTCTAAACAATAAAATGGATGTTAAATATTCTCAGTGAAGCTGTTGACATCAGACCTTTATGTGGACACATTAAACTGGTTTTAAAGTTAGTTTTTTACTGGTACCCAGTAAAAAACTAAATGACAAGGTTGCAGTATTTTAGTGACAATCCCCATGTGGTCTGGAAAAGTGCAGTGAAACCACCCAAAGCACAGTAACAGATCATTTGATTCTTGTTTCCATGAAAATCCATCCATTAACTACACTGCTTATCCTGAACAGGGTCGTGAGGGCTGGAGCCAATCCCAGTGTCAGCTGGGATTGGCATATACTTTACTTTGGTGAACATAAACAACAACCTGCAGCTCTCTGGGGAGAACTTTGGCCTCATGAACACTGGTGATGTTGTTACTGATGTTGCAACATTATAATCACATCAGATTTCATGAGAAATGTGCAGACAAGTACCTGTTACACTGCTGCATAATGGAGATTTCTTTAATGATCTCCTGAAGGTCCGACTCCACAGGGACTTGTTTGATGGCTACAATCTCCCCCGTCTCTTTAAAATGGGCTTTGAAGACGCAGCCATATGACCTGCACAGAGACATGTTTCACGTGTTGTGTTAGTTGTGTGTGTCACCTGGCTTTGAACACGCCTGTGACCAAAACAACTGGTGGAGGAAAACCCTGATAAGCTGCATGCATACAAGAATAACAATATCACCATTCCATTAAGACGAGGACTCTGTTAGTATGTCAGGACAACAGCTGCAGCAGGTCGAGTGTGAAAGTGTTTCATTATCTTCAGAAAGCATTTTTCCAGAATAAGGTGAGCTGACTGCTGTATGTTCTAATAAAAGGGCTAAAAAGTACATCACGGTCAAGAACCACAATCAATGTGAGCCTCAGTTCACACTGTCACAGTAGTGCATGTCACACTGTGCTAGGCTTTTTAAACATGAGGAACTAACAGCAATCATCCTTCAGCATCTGTCACTTTAGGTTTCCTGCAGCTGGTCTGCATTATTCTCACACGTTGTGTGTTAGTTTATACCTGCACAAATCAACTAAAAGCAGAAGGTCAACAGCTCCAAGGGTATAAACACCTTGGAACACACCTGGAGTGAATGTCAATATCATTAACACCAGCGACTGTGTTACACCTCAGAAAGAAGCTACGCAGAATCTTTGAGTTACATTCACTGGAGTGTTAACGACCAAAAAACGACAACATCAGCTGCAACATGCAGTCAGAGAGTAACTCAGCCACCCAGAACAGGAAGTGTGGTGAGACACAGGAAGTGAAGAGGCACTGTTTACGTTGATGGGCGCCAGAGAAGGGAGGAGCTTTGTACATAGCTAACGAAGAGGCACAGAAAATGGGGCAGAGAGGAAGAAACAAGCGCGACAGAGGAAAGAAGAGTTGTACAACACAAACACTAAGATCCCATTTAAATACCGACACAGAGATTTAGAAACTCAGGCATTCCTCTCTGTCAGCACCAGCGTAATGCTTCTGTGTCACCTCCTGTCTGACTGACTCACCCTTCACCCAGCTTCTCCAGGACATCGAAGACTTCCTCTGGCTGCTTGGTGAGGCTGTCCTCACTCAGCTTCTTCAACTGTCTATAAGGACACACAAAGACAAGTGTTGGCAGTGAGGATGGGGCCAGAAGGGAGGGGGAGTCCACAGGTGTCACTTTTTAATGCAAACATTCCATTATCAATTAACCTTCTAGTCATTTTCTCCATTAACTGATTAGTTATTGGTTCTAGGAAGTCAGAAAGTAGTTAAAGGTGTAAAAGTTGACGTCTTCAAATGTGTTGCTTTGTCAAATCAACACAACCAAACCCAAAGATGATCGGTTTACAATGATTATAAACAGGAAAGGAACAAGCCCCTACATCAGACAAGATGAAACCAGACAATATTTGACATTATTATTTCATAACTTGGTCTGGAAATCATCACTGGAACATCTGATTAATTTTGGGGCACAAAACGTAACTGGAGTAATAACTTCAGCTCTACTTTTTCTATTTAAAGTAACTTTTGTGAATCCGTCCTTATTCATCAACTCATCACATGGAGACAAACAGTAACTTGGCCATAAACTAAAGTTAAAGCTCACTTTGTTTCTGTGGATTTTGACAGGTGTACTGTTCTCTAGAGAGAAACAAACAGTATAAATGCTTAAGATTTCAGAATGCAAAACATTAATATGCATTCATAAGCAATTCAAAAGATCAGGACGAGCTATTCTAATAAAACTGAAACAGGCACGGTTTTTTTTTTAGCTCATCCTTGGGCGTAGTTGTCCATCTCCGCTCTGAAATGGGAGCAGTGCTACCAAACTTCTGCAGATCTTTGATAAGTGACAAAAATAGTCCCACTGTGCAAACAAAAATAGATCCAGTTCCTCCCTGACGCAGCTTGTGACAAGCCATTGTCTAGAAGATGACAGGAAGTCAGGACAAAATATCAAATAAGTCCATTTAAAAACAAAAGCAAAGTCAAACTGCTGCTATATTTTTGGCTATTAGTTGTCAGAGCAGCAGTCACAGTTACTAGGTTTGAGCAATGTTAACTTAAAATAATAAATACTAAATGTAGCTGCCAAATAATCCTCATAAAACAAAAAAAGTAAATACAAACAGAAACCTTACATTTAGGATGTGAGGAAATACTGAAATGTCTGTTTTAAGCTCTGCCATATGTTTATACTGTATGTATGTATATAATGTAAAATCTTTTGGTGTTCGACAAGAAGATATTACAATGCTACAAATAAAAAACAAACCAAAAACACCTGGGTGACAACTAAAAATAAACTCCTGACTAACTGAGGGGGAACACAAACAGCAGATCAATCAACTGATCATTGTCCTGATCTGATTGATCTGTTTATGCCCAGAATGCCCTGTACACATCTGATGGATCCACCGTTACTGTTCCTCAACATAAATGACGCACAAACTCAAACCTCCACTCTTACATCAGCTTCATGAGGAAACACTGGATGAGTGAGTGGACATGATAACAAGAGCACAACGTGTTTACTGACATCCTCCTGATGAACGGAGAGAAAAGGAACTCGTCAGTTCCTACTGTCAAACACAATGCGCACAACACAAACACACTGAGCTGACAAACCAGTTTCTAATCTAAACCAGTTTAATGTCCCTCTCAGCGTGTCCACGTTAGACGTTATGAGGCCATAAAAACAGGCTGCTTTTTAGTTTGATTTCACTTCTTGTCCATTGGTTCCCACCGATTTACGGCCAATTTTTTAACTTTTGAAGCATTTACTACACTAAACGTTTAAATGGGCCCACCTGAATGTATTTACAAAAAAATGGGAAGTTTTACTTTACTTTGCTCACATGAAATGTTCATTTGTTCTTAGCAGCTTATGAATAATGAGGAGGTTTAGTCCAGGTGGGCGCCATCACCTGACAGAGTAAAAATGACTGATCTGCCTTTTTTTAAATCAATTGTTTTGTTTGTTTTTTCAATTGTCAAAAATAGCACAAATAAAAACAAAAACATTTTCTAAAGATATACAGAAAAGTAGTATCGAAGTGTCTTTTCTGTTGTTGACTGATGAATTATCAGCCCCTTTCTCTACAGATACTTGAACACGTCTTTTCACTTTCTTGACTAATGAGGGACATTTCCATCCAGAATTTGATGACATTTATCTGTGTATTGTTTCCTGTGCCACTGGCTGCAACACAACCCCAACGCAGAAGATTTCCATTAACAGATGCTGAGGAGGGGGTTACTAAGGCTGAAGTTTCCCAAAGCTGATTTTTCCCTCCCAGTGACTCAGACCTCATGTTTCCACAGAAGTGTGAACAAATCAAATAAGATGTTTTCAGATCAGATCTGGGTGTGATGTGAACATATGCACCAGGTTAAGAGGGTGGCTTCTATTAATTTTTAAGTCTAAAATAAAAAGTAAAGGTGCATTAACATTAATTTTACTGTCTGTTTGTTGCGGTGGCACTTTAACTATAGTAATTCTGCCCCAACCATCTGCATATCTTAGTGGGTTTCAGCCCAAGTATCACTCCACGATTCTGCCACAGACCAGTGCTGTGGTCTGAGACCTTTCAAACCAGTCAGCAGGTAAAACCATCTGACAGCCCCAGTGCATCTCCCAGTTCATATTCATATATTAAACCTGTTTAACATCCATGGAAACATGGCACATATAATACTAGTACACTGTATTATACTTCCATCATTGCACAGTGTGTATTTTGCACATCGTATAGCTCTGGGTCTGTTCTGCTACTTATTTTTTATTTTGTTTATCTGGCTGCTGTATGTAATTTATCCTTTAACTGTGTCGTTTCTTACTGTACCTACTTCATAGATTCTGTGATTCGTGTTAAGTGGCTGCGATACCACCGCCGTTTCCCTTAACGTCCTCCAGAGACCTACCATTAAGACTTTGGAGTGGCTGTCATACATGACCATTAGGAGGACACGCGGTAAACAAAGTTAGCATTTCATTTTAAACCTGCCGCCCCCTTCTACATAGTACTCATACCTTGACTTCCGTAAACCCCTGTCGTTTGACATTCCGTTTTCATGAGTCGGTCGGTTTCCTTTGACAGCCTGTTATGTAACGTTAATGCTATTGAATTTACTGCCAGTCTACGAATGTATTATTGTCATGTTTTAATTCAGTTTCCAGCCCCACTACCTGCCAACTTCAGCCAGACACCAGACTGCATAGATAAGATCAGGTATTTCCACCGTCTGATTGCAGCGTTAGGATAACGTTACCTGCGAGGGTGATTCCTCATCTGTACTTTATTCTCCATGTTGTCCTCTTCTGAACACTCCTTTTAATTGGCTTTAGTCACACCTGAAGCTTGGTTTCAAACTAGACACTCGGTGCTAACTGTAGCCGACCACCGTGTGCTAACGCTAACTGGCTAGCAGCAGCTAGCAGGGCAGCTAACCCGCTCACTTTCACAGCAGCGTCCCCGTTACCGCCGCCGCCGCCTGGTATCCGCGAAAAACACATCTGCTCATCATTGTGCAAAACGGTGTTCAAAGGATGTACCGACTTCACCCGGCGGCAGTTGGGCTCATCCTCCTCCCCTGATCAACTTCAGACGTGTTTGACAAACCGCTGGGCAGTCACTGTGACATCAAGTAGAAAAAACCAGGAAGAGGCAGGAAGGCGGTGCAAAACAAAGGCTGCAGTACCGGAGCGAGGCGGGAGGGGGCGCCACCAACACGGAGCATAAGATACCATGCACTCACCAGTTTATAACCAACGGTTTATCAAAAAATTCATGCACCTTTTAATGTGCGTATTTAAAATGTACGCATCGTTGTATTCCCCGTGTCTCTAAATATTGACATTTGCTTAAAAATAAGAGTAAAACGTGGGTAGTGATGACACAGCTCTAGTTCTTACAAGATATAAAACATGTTTGGAAACATATTTTCTGCTTCTTGTGTGGTTTTTCAAGTTTCAGTCCAAGTCATATTCATTGGTGCCTACTGATGTCTCCTGTTAGTGTAAAACCCAGTAGGCCACATGAATTTCTTGTATATTAGCAAGTGGTGTGTCCCGGTTATACACAACAGGAGGACGACTTTTTGTCTTTACACTCTGACAGCAAGACATATGAACCAAGAATGTGTATGACAACATCTAGTATTTGTGCAGTTTAACTGACTTTGCTGCAATATTTACACACACACACACACACACACACACTTGTATCACACAGTAGACCTTAAAAACAAGTGAGACTTGCGCACCAATAACCAGTGATCAGTAAAAAACCACCTATCAGACATGGCACATACATTTACAGTACAGTGCTCACCAGTGTAGGATTAGAATCCCAATACACCCAGTTTATAAAATGTATCTCATGAGAACTGTATGAGCACAGAATACACTATATTGAAAGAAATGTGAAAAAAGACAAAAGGTCTCTCACATTAACAGAACAGTTTATTGTAGAGGGACATAAGAGCAGAGAGATGTTCACATCTGATCAGTAATTTACATCCAAGGGGGAGAGAAGGAACTTCATCTTCAGACCACGAAGGAATGATGGGGGCCAGCTGGAAGAAAGAAACACAACAGTTAAACACAGAAACAAGTTCTGTCCTGTCCAACCACCACATTTGTATTTTTGTGTTTAATACGTGTGTGGAGTACGACGCTTTGCTTCATTTGTCCCTTTTATATGAAGACTTTAAGTATAAAGAAACAAAAGGGAAACCTATAGAAAATACAACACAGTGACCACTTGGTCCAGTCTCTCCAAATTATAAAGTGACTGGTTTGTTGATCAATCTTCAACAGAAAAATTGGTAACTTTTCATAATCAAATAATTGTTTTAAATATTTTTATTGCAAATGTGAGATTTGTGCTGTGTTGATTATCTTTGGGTTCTGGACTTTTAGTCAGACAAAAAAAAAAAAAAAAGATCTGAAGATCCTTAGGAGTCTTTTTCACTATTTACTGTCATTTAATTATTTGAATAAACAAACAAACAAAAAAAGCAGACTTGTCCATAATGAAGAACAACGTTAATTGTGACCTTAGTTACTTCGCAATGCTCCACCTTAAACAGTTTAGGTGACTTCATCAGCCAAACTGATCAATCAGCTGGTATTGATTAGCTGCTGTTTCCTAATATAATTTTATTTAAGAGTACAACTGGAAGCTTGAAACTAGGGAACTCCTGTTACATAGGGTATTTTATTTAATCACCATCAGAAAGTAAATCTCATGAAATTAAAAACCATCTCTAAAGTCACAACACTTCTATGGCAACTGTTTTTTATCGTGGAAACAGTGCATCATTAAGTACTTGAATTGGTACTCGGTATCGGTGAGTACCCAAATGAAAGTACACGTACTCGATCTGAAAAAAAAAGTATCGGTGCATCACTATTTCAAGCCATAAAGTTGTCTCTTTCCTGTTTTGGGAGTGCCTCTACTCCTTTGGTGTGCCTGCAGTGCACCTGGTAATGAGATTTGGTGATGTAAATGAGACACCGGCTCTTAATGGTCGGTCTATAAGCTGTGGGTGGGTGTGCGTCGCTGTCAGATGTTGATCAATTCAAGTATTTTAAGTGGTTAATGAAGCTCAGGTTCAAGGGGAGGGGGCAAAAAAAATCTACTTTTCCTCCACTGATGTATATTTTGGGGTTGGTAAAATGCTGAACAACTGTTGGGATCTACTGATTAACTCTCACCCATGAAAAGATTTGCAGTAGGTTTACTTCCCAGTTGGCTGCACGCTCTCGAAGACGCCAGCTTCCCTCATGGCATTGAACTCTTTGTTGACGTCATAGTGCTTGTAGTACTCAGCATAGGCCCGTTTCCTGGGCTCTGTCACCATGTACTGATTGAGAAGAAAAGACACGTCTCTTTACTTCGGTTTCAGTCGAAACCATAAAAGGTGGAATATAAACTGACAGAAACATGAGAACATTTTGTTTCAATTTTCACATTTTCCCAATGAAAGAAGCAACCAGATCTGTGAGTGTCTCAGTAAGATGGTTTATCTACATTTGTCAGACTCAAAGATCCACGACTGGTCAAAGGATGAGACACTGACGGGCTTATTTATTGATCACGTCATGTACATTAGTTTAGAAAAATACGAGTGTGCATTCACATAAGCATGTGGGTCATGAACAGTTATCCTGTAACACAAATACTGTTTCATACCTGGAGAAATATTTGCATTCACAGCCTTATACTTTTAGTGGAGTAGCACGTTTGAATGACAATTACAAAGAACATCTGCATCACAGCCCATAATGAATCCTGCTTTTGAAACTTTTAACAAGCAGACTGCATAACATTGTACAGTCGTACCTAATAAACTGACGCATTATGTAGTGACTGTCACACTACACACGTCAGCAAAAACATAATTTATTTATAATATCATCATCAGGATGAAGGCTGGAGCCTGTGCGTTTCTCACCTTGAACGATACTGCACTTGTCAGACCGATGGCGATTGCGATGGGCAGGTGAAACCTCAGACGCCGCGCCAGTAGCCCCCTCATCACAGGCTTTTGTAGAGACATGGTGGATCACCTGTACAGCCACAAAAATTTAACTTCATGTAAAGCTTGGGGGGAACTGTGTGCATTTGTATTCCTGTGACACTACGGGCAAAACCCAGTTCCCTTATTTGCATCCATGTTTCCCTCACTTGCATCTTTTCCTTATGCCTTAGCTCCACCCATGTAAGACATGTTTCCTTACAATGAGCTAATCAATCCAATATATAAAACTGGTATAGCTTTCAAAGAGCCAGAGATTATTGTTGTTTGTGATGAGTGTGTTCGCAGCCTGCAGTCGTGTTCTACAGTGACTGTGACTAAAGGGGAGAATTAACCCTTAATGCTGGCAAAACTGAGGACTTGTGTGAAAGATCAAAATCAATATCAGTGATCAATGTCAGGGATCATGGTGATGCAGAATCCAGCTGTGTCGTGCACAGACAAATTGTTTTTCACTAGAGCTGCAATAATTACTTTATTAATCAATCAGCTGATCAGGAGAAAACAAATCTGCAAACATTTTAATAATGACTTTTGTCATTTTAGGCAAAAATGCCCAAACATTTGTGGGTCCCAGCTTCTCAATGTGAGGATGAATGCAAGCATGGGCAAAGACAGTTTCCACTATTATGACATTTTACAGATAGGGGGTGGAGGCATCATTAAATTAAGTTATCATTAGCTGCAAACCAGTATATACTGTATCTGAAAGCTCTACTTGGGTGAAATGATCAGTGAATGTCTCATCATCCATGGACATATTACTGATGACCTCCTTTCCACACATTACACCATCTTGTTTAAAGTGAATACTGCAACAAAGCTCCAACTGCAAACTATCACCAAATCATGGATGATTCATGCATTAAAGATTCAGCATCTGGCTGTTAATTAAGCACTGAGCTGGACACAAATATGGCAATGTATTCCCAAATTGCATTGCACTATATCTCTACTGTCATCTTTACTCTCCTGGTAAATTTCTATTTCAGCTTATTTTTATCTTCTGTTTTACTTAATTCCTTTTGGTTTGTCTTATGTAAAACAATCTGTTGTTTAAAGATGCTTAAAAATGAAACCTGCCACGAGTAAAGCTCAATTAAATTCACGTCGAAGTAAACCGCCTTGATGTCAACTCCTACTTTATTCTGACCAACTGACACGAACAATTTCAGTATGAACATGCTCACAGCAGACATGTCTAATAGCTTTGTCCTGGAGGCAGGTCGCCATCAGACGCCGCTGCTAAGTCAGGTAAGCACTCCAGCTACCGGGTGACCTCTATTTCCTGAAACAAGTGTCGTATGTTACACGGCGGTGTCACACACTAGACGCACTAACAGAAAGGAAAACCCGTCAGACAACAGTTGCCTGGGGTCACATACAGCACAAAGTCAGATACAATACATGTTTAAAAACTTCACAGCTTTTCTCTTCAACAACACGAGAAAAAACTGTAATATAAACTGTTTATTATCTTTATCTTCTGAACTGTAATT
The DNA here is from genome assembly GCF_001952655.1 of Monopterus albus. Classification (NCBI taxonomy): domain Eukaryota; kingdom Metazoa; phylum Chordata; class Actinopteri; order Synbranchiformes; family Synbranchidae; genus Monopterus; species Monopterus albus. The sequence goes on from NW_018128359.1 coordinate 89,199, forward strand.
AACAAGAGTAATGAGCTTTTCGTTACTCTAACGAACAACATGCTAACGTTAGCTACCTCGATAGAGCCACCTGCTAATCATCCAGCCATATGAGAGGAAAGCGGCAATGTTCTGGGAAGCATGTAAATTCCAATAGTCAATATTCACGTGACAAAGCAATGCGTTATATTCTAAATTCAATTACCCATTTTAAATAATAGCATTTTAGGGAAATACTCACAAGTCGGACTCACGACCTTCACAGAAACCGCAAATACAGTAGAGCTCTGCTTTTGTACCGGAAGAGACCTACTGGTGCCACGGAGGGTCAAAGTTAATTCCTTGGAAAGCGAAGCGACGTCACGTGAGGTCATAGAAACTGAAGACAGCTAGTGCGCTCAGTGTTATTCCTTAGGTTAAGGTAGGACAGCCAGTGTTTAGAGTAACACTGCTATGTTAAAGAAAGAATACACTTATGTCCATAAGGAATATAATGTATATATTACTGTACATAGTGTAATATGTTGTAGTGCAAAAACCTGGGGGACATAGAGGTGCAAGTGTAATGGCATCAAAATGTGCACGACAAGACCAACACATGCAGTATACAGTGTATTTACCACTTACCACATTACAGATAAAAGTACTGTGTTTTATTCCAATACACATATGTGACAGATACTGTTATTTTACAGATTAAGATTTACATGTAAGAAATGACTACAAATGATGGTTTTGGCTTTCTTCTTTAAATAATCATCTGACAACCCCTCACTTTGGACGAGAGTCACTAAACGGTCTGATCGTATGTAAACTAGAACCGTGTCCAGCTCAAGCTACATCTGTAAAATGCTACTAACACACTTGATGCATCTGTAAAATGTAATAAAAATGGCACATTATAAATCTACCACAGTGGACTTTTTTTGAAGATCAGGAACTTTTGTCTACTTTTTAAATTAGTGCTTTAGTATTTTTACTTGCTTTTATTTGAAATGGAGTATTTTTCATTGTTACACTGGCACTTTTCACCAGATTTCCTTGTGTTAAAGAAAAACCCCAGAGCAGCAGTTTGACCACAAGAGGGAGGCAGAGCCGCACTGGAACGACCTCAAACCCGGTGACAGTCTTTTATTCATCTTCACATGTGATATACTGTTTTGACATGTTTGTATATATGCATGCAACATCTCCAACTGCTGTATTTTGCCACTTTTATGAAGGGTAAATTGACCATATGAAAAGTGATCAGTGTCTTTGTTAACCATTGCACAGGGGGAGAGACTACAACCCATCACAGCTGCTCATGCTGGTTTTAACATTTTGTAAAAATACCAGCCTGTTCACAATTGAGTGGAAAAGTTTTGCTACACAGATGCAGTGGGGAAAAAAGTTTAAATCTGAAAATGAATAATTTGTTTCTGTTTGCAGCACCTTTGAACAGTTTCACCACAGAAGAATATACAACAGTGTGAAAGCCAAGATGAAACTGGACACTCACCTGTTCCACACGTCACCATCTTCTTTCCGTAAAGTGCATTTCAATAAGTGTGAAGTACAAACTCCTGTGTTCTGACCAATAGTAACGTTTGACAAACTCTTTACAATCTGCAGCGCTGTTTACACACTTCACATAAAACTGTACTGACAACGTGCAGGAGGATACTCGATCACTGTTGTCAGATGAAAACCTTATAGTTTCACCAGCGTCAGCGCTGCCTGAAGAACATTCAGTTGTTTTTAATGAAGACTTGTGACACTTTGGGAGCGATGCTTTTTGAGTTCTTGGAGACAGAGACGAGTCGCCGCCAGCAGCTGGTTTACTTTCTTTTACCTTATCAAAGCTCTTCATGGTTTTGCTACAGCCTGTTTGTCCAACATGCTTCCAATCTGTGAATCAGGATGAGGCCTCAAGGTCCTGTTCAGTTGTTCCACAGTGCAGGAAATAAACTGGTGAGGCAGCTTTTAGTGTTGATCTGAGGGCAGCTCAAAGTGTAGAAACTTAAAACCTGCATCTTTTTCCTGGACAATGTTTTGTGGCCATTATTTATTTCATTTAATAATTCAATACAACATTATTGTATTTATGTTTTAATGTATATTTTTAGTTTTATTTCATTTTAAAATGTAATTTCATATTTTATTTATGAAATCATTAAACTTTTAAAAATTGGGTTTTATTACTACTTTCTACCATTTCCCGTGTGCATCTAATAGTTTTACTACTTGCATTTATTATCAGCTTGTCAGACGTCTGGAAAACACTGTGACTGACACTAACTTGAAGGAAAGCTGCTATAAAGTGTGACTGACTGACTGACTGACTGATTGATTGATTGATTGATGCCTCCTGTGCTGCTCCTCCTCACATTTCTTCCATTTTGTCCCCATTAAAGGTTTTTGGGGGGAGATTTTCCTCAGAGTCTAAAGAACAGAATGATTCACATGTTGTATAGATTTTAAAGTCTCTTGACACTGATTTGTGATATTGGGCTACGTAAATAAAACTGACTTGACTCATTGAAAGCTTGGCCTGAAGACTGGAAACGAGGGAACAATTGGCCTGACTCTGCCAAATGTAACAAAATCCACCTGTAAATCTCATCAAATACCACATTACCAATAAAGACTCCAGAAAGTTACTGCTCCTGGCCAAGAACCAGTCTGGCACCGAACCCCATACATATTTATTGTCAAGAGACTAGAGTAGTATTGATCTTTCCATCTAACTGTTGGGTAGAAAGTGAAGACGGTGTATTTCCCAGAATGTCGAACAATTTCTTTAGAGCTTTATAAACCTACGGGCTGCTCTCCGAGTCCAGAGAAGACCGTGGAATGCTGTAATAGAGTCAGGGCGGAAAATCGGTTAAAGTGAGCTGACAGCTGATATGAAATAAGCTAATTACTCTGCACAGCTTGTGCTCAGGTTTCCTGCCTCCCACAGATAACTCAGCCTCTTCATTTTTGATTTTTGTTTCGCACTCAAGAATTGGTTGACATTCAAATCAACAGAGCCAGGACGACCAGCACCCAGTACCTGTAAAGCCAGTGGTGTCTCACTGGAAGCTGCTGCCGCTGTAAGAAGAACTGTACTGTCAAACCAGCACGTAGCCAATAAGGTACACAGAGGGTGGTCGGGTTCATCTCATCTACATGTAGGAGAAATGCACATATCTACTGCCCCCATACCCTGCTGGACCAAACATGTGCATGTATATGACCGGGACCTTTTTGTGAATGACTTTTTGTCTCCCTCCCATCTTATGTAACTGTGCTCTGTGCTTTACTCTGATGTCAACCACGTGCCAAAACGTGCTCGTCCAACAATAAAGTTGTTCTTCACAGCTCACGTGCTACTGGACCTGACCTCTTCACAACGTTTTCCCTCCTCCATCCACCTTGGCAGGAGGTGAAGCTGTGCCTCCTCCTCCTCTGACACAAATATCAGTCAGGCTGAGGTTATTGATCACTGGTAGTAAATAGCTAGCTGGGTTTCTCTTCCTGCCTCCTGAGCTTCTAACGGAACACACTGCTTTGATAAATGACTATTTAAATTAAGGACTGACTGATGAGACTCACTTCTTGGACTGTCAGACACACGCATACTCGGTCCAGTATTCCCAGTGTGACACCAGTAACCCAGACCCTACCTGCTGCTGCTACACAGGCGACAATATGACAACACCTGAACAATGAGGACACTCTTCTGTAATCTCAGCTGTGTGTGTATGAGACAGGAAAACTCAGGTCAGCAGTGAAACATTTAAACATGTCCTCTAACTAGTTTAATGTCTATGTGAGTGCCACTAGTGGGTGTGTGTCAAAATACAGAACCAAACGCAAACACAACTATAACCAGGTTGTTTGGATTAGAAAGGTTATTGAAACAACATTTCTCTGATTCACAATCTGGACTCGGCTGAATCTTAATTCTGTTTCCTTTTTCCCTCAAAAGGCCAAACATTTTATCCAAACTGAAACTGGGAAAAGGGTCCATTTAGTTTTTAGTGTGTTATTGTGTTCTCTTCCCATGTTTGTCTTCTGTTCCTCTGTTTCTTCTCTTCACTCTTCATAAATACACAGTGGAGGTTAAAATATGTTCAAGGCTTTAAGTGTTGCCATGTCCATCCTCTGGCAAACGATAGGGACGTGTCATGACTTACCCACACAAAAATTCAGCCTGCTTGCCATTATTGTTTCCCTTCCAGAGAAACAGTTAGAACCATGATGTGCAATGTCCCTCCTGCTGCAAGTCTCAGTAACCCACTTCTGTGTCTGTGCTTTAGTCGTCCGTGCACATGGTGAGAACAGGGCGTTGCACTAGTACTGTGTGTCCGCTTTGCTGTTAAGGCAATTTACATGTTCATAAATTACAAGTTTCTTTGTGGTCTTCAGGTGTCTTTGATAAAAACATGACCCGGGGAGGGAGATTTATCTGTTTTAGTGGCCTGTGGGCTCCCTGTCCAGGGAAGCTCGGGCCCCCGCTGTAACCAAACCACACCCCATCCTGCTGGAGACTGTGGCTCCTGATGCGACTCCAGCTCATCAACTCAATCCTCAGCCTCACTGTTTCTGCCTTTCTGAAGCGACAGGATGCAACACTTTCACCGTTCACATGGGTAAAACTGTTGATTATTGTGTGTAAACATTAGTATTTCACCCACTGGCATTAAAAGTCCAGTTAATTAACAATCAAAGTATTTGAGTGAACTGACCTTTCTCATCCAAACTACACATTTGGCCCAGTTATCCATTTCTTACTGACATGCAGAAGTCTTGTATGAGAAGCCTTATTACGTACAAAATTTTCTTGCCATAGAAGACAGTGAGAAATTATCTGTGGTTGATCTGGAGGCGTCACTCATCACAACAGGGGAAGGGCTCTGCAGAAGTGGGAACAGAGGGATGTTCTGAAGCTACAGGGGATTAGCTCCATAGCTACTGACCCACCAGACAGACGGAGGAGTACAGCTCATTATGCTGTGTGTGATCTCTGCCTCTTGTGTGTTCTCTTCCAGGCCTACGTGGTGGACAGGAAGTTGTGTAGCACAGGTCTGCTGGCGCGTCTCCCCCCGGTTCATGTTCGCCATGTATGTTTACAGTCTATTATTTTGTCCATACTGTAAATCTACCATTTTTCTCTGTGCTGTACACACAACATGTGTTTCCTGTCGGTCCGTCCTGAAGAAAGATCCCTCCTCTGTTGCTCTTCTGGAGCCTTCTTCCATTTTTTCCTGTTTAAAATCTTCTGGGGAGTCTAAGGACAGAGGGCGTCGGATACTGTCTGCTATAACAATTTAAAGCGATTTGACTTGACCGCTGTGCTTGTGAGATGGTCAAACACCTTTATGATGTCAGAATTGGGAGAACTTCAACACCTTTCACCCACATCACCCCACAAATGGCCAGTTATACAGGTGTGAGACAGCAACCTTGCTCTCTTTTTAAATTTTTGACATAACTGTCTCCTTTCACGTATACAATCGAGTGTTTAAATGAGAAAGTCTTCCAGGAGAGAGTGTCTGAAGACAAGTTGTACAAACGCATACCTTTCTAGTATAATGCAGCCCTCATGGATCCAGGGTCCCAGAGAGGAGACATTCAAGGCTTTCAAAAAGCGTGAAGGCGGATCAGACGGGTGCTCGGCACTCAGCTGGGTTTTACCTTCACAGGATCTGCTACAGGCAGGTTTGTGACACTGTGGATCCAAAGTGGTGTTGTTATCAGCTGTGAGGCAGTGGACCATCATGACGCTGGAGCCGAGTGTTTTTTTTACAAGTTCCACATCATTAGAGAGGCATTCTGGAGGAACACTGGGAGCCACGGGGTTGTAGCACCTGACATTGGAGGGTCTGAAGGTGAAGCGGCATTAGAAGTCGTAGGGTCGCACCATCATGGAAGTGGAGCGCAAGGAGTAGCTGGGGCCTCTGAAGTGGTGCCACTTGATCCCGTTGAGCTTCCTGATGTTGTGACCGACGGTGTAGTAAATACCGTTCAGGTTGGAGAAACCACAGGCGTCAAACCACCACCCTGGATTAGAGAGAGAGAGATCCAGCGGGTGGGAGGGGAGAAAGGGAGGCAAGAAGACGAGATGAGGAATGAAGAAGAAATGGAAAGGAGAGAAAGATCAATGGATGGATGACAGAAAGAGAGTGGAGAGAGGAAGGTTAGGGTTTAGAAAGAGGAGGAAGAGGAAGTAGAAGGTGAAATAAAAAAGAAGATTAAGGTGTGAGAAGGGAGAAAGAAAGAAAGGAATGGGGAGAGAGGGAGAGGGGGAAAGGTGAAGTGGGAGAGAGAGTGTGAAATTAATAAATTACATTCAAACAAATTTAAGACAAAAAGACGCTAACCTTCCAAACAAGATATAATTATTCACTATTTCTCTCTCCTCCTGGCTCCACTTGTTTCCTTTCCTCCTCTCTTCTTCTACAACTGACTCCAACAGAAACTCTTCTGGTTTTATCTTTCTTTGTCTTTCTCTCTTTTCTCAGCTTCTCCTTATCTTTGCCTGTTTCTCTGTTTCTCTCCTCTTCTCTCGTTCCCTTTTCCAGTCTTTCTAAATTCAACTTAAACTTATTAACCAACAGGTTTTTATTCATGGGAGAGAAAATGAAGATTGTTTGTCACGGCCTTTTGAATTGTGAGCACCAGTGATTTCTAATCCATCAGAGAGAGTCACAATCCACATGACTAAAAGAGATTTAAAACAATTAAAGATGGCTGGTTTTAGGAACTTGCGCTTACAGTTTTTTCAGGTCTCCTAACATCACATCTGTTTTACATAAATGTCATACTGTGCATCTCAGCAGACGGTGGTTCATGACAGACTTAAGGACATATGGAACTTGGTTCACATCATTTCCTGTTCTTACATTGTTGTGTAGATGATGAGTAGATAAACATAGATTGTTTGCTCTGTGAAATGTCAGAAATAATTTAAATGTCCATCACAACTTGCCAGAGCCCGGGCTGATGTCTATGAACTGATTATTTAGTCCAACCTATGCCCCCAAACACAAAGGTATTAAATTTACAATTATATAAAGACAAGAAAAGAAGAAAATCCCCATATTTGAGAAGCTTGAACTGGAAAATGTTTGCCATTTTTTTCGTGAAAAATGACTTCATTAGCTTCCAGCGCTGTTCTGATTATTTTTTTATGTTTACCTGATGGAATTATGGTCATTTTATTTTGAAATCTTTAAGATAAGATGTATCAAATGTTCTTAACTATCATTTATTTTGGCATTGTGAGAAAGCAAATATTGCATGTACTTAACATGCATTAAACTTTGCAGAAGATGATAATGTACCAAAGGAAAAAAACATATTAGTTGCTCTGGTTTGCATTACTTGCAAATTAAATGTGTAAATGTAATTGTGTTATCAAAGGATTATTTGAGGTATTTTTAAATTTAACCTTTTCATGCTATAGTTTTGTTACTGGTTTAACAGATACAGTGGTGAAAAGTCACAGTTAAGTACAGAAATTCTACAGCAGCATACGACTAGAATTACAATAATCATCATCTTAATTTACTGTGAAAGTAATGCAACTGTTAGTAATTTATTGTGAATTTACAGTCAAATATTTCACAGTGCACCATTACAGTCATAATATTGAGGGAAGGGAGGTCTAGCTTTGGCTGTGTAAATATGAACATGGTGAAGCAACGGCAAACAAAAATATTTTGGGTCACGACTAGAACTTTAACACCAGTGCTGGTGCTCAAATAAATGAGTCGATTCATATTTACATGTATGAATGAAAATAATGAGAGATGAGCAGAAATTTAATTTGTATTTTATTTGTGACATTTTCAACAGTTATTTATCAATCAGTTAATTTACAGTGATGATTTATTCCTTGTTCAGACCCTTTAAAGTGGGAGAAAACCGGAGCACCGGACTAAAAACCCACAAAGCAAGAAGAAGTAGGCCCTCCCCACCCCCACCCCAAATATATTTTTCTAAGATGAATTACTTCCGGAAGGGCTTGCAGATGAACTCGCACATATTGGAAAAGAACTTGGAAATTTTGCTGCCTTTCACTGGTGGTTTGATGATGTGCTTTTGGAGAGCGGAGACGATGTAATCTTCAAATGATGTTTCATTCATATACAGTTGGAACACAGTGCTTGGCTTGCTGAAATGTTTGCAGAGGTCCTTGTAGACATTGTTATCCAGGTCCTCCTGTCGTTTCCTCCTCATAGGTGACTCCTGTTGTTTCCTCCTCCTTAGAGGTGACTCCTGTCGTTTCCTCCTCATAGGTGGCTCCTGTTGTTTCCTCCTCCTTAGAGGTGACTCCTGTCGTTTCCTCCTCATAGGTGGCTCCTGTTGTTTCCTCCTCCTTAGAGGTGACTCCTGTCGTTTCCTCCTCATAGGTGGCTCCTGTTGTTTCCTCCTCCTTAGAGGTGACTCCTGTCGTTTCCTCCTCATAGGTGGCTCCTGTTGTTTCCTCCTCCTTAGAGGTGACTCCTGTCGTTTCCTCCTCATAGGTGGCTCCTGTTGTTTCCTCCTCCTTAGAGGTGACTCCTGTCGTTTCCTCCTCATAGGTGACTCCTGTCGTTCCCTGTTCAGAGGTGACTGGTAAGTCCTCCTCACTTAGCAAGGAACACTGAGAAGCCCGATCATTGGCTATGCACGTCCTCACTATCTCCATGAACTTGTCTGCCTTAGTGCGGAACCAGTGTCTCACTCTTACGAGGAAGCGACACACTCTGCTCCTTACTTCATCACACATGACGTGCTCTGATGGACTAACTGACAGTCTGGTGTGTCCCTCTGTTTTTGTGATGCTGTGTGATCTTAAGTCATCAACATAATCATTCAGTACACCACAGAGCACCTTTGTGATTGCCAGGGCCTCACCACTGTGAACAACCAAGCAACCGGGCAAACCTTCATGTGCTGGTTTCTCAAACAGCGAGGTCGCACGAGCCATTTGAGACTCTAGTGCACTGGTTTCCTTGACATGGCTAAAGAATTTTTTCTGTAGCTGTGCCATGATTTCATAAAATGATGCTTTGGCATACATCTGGACAAAGTTCATCTTACTTATTCTGTGCTCCTCGTTGAGGGAACACGTGATGGCGAATTTCTGAACAGCAGCATCTATCTCCTCCATTTTAACTGATACCTCAGCAGTGTCATCTGAGAGTATGTGAATTTTGAGGAAGCGCTCAAGTTCCAGCTGATCTGCTGTGTCCTCATATTGAACTGATAACGTTTCCTGGTCTCCAAAGTCCAAACGGCGGTTTGGGAGATCATGTAAATCTCCTGATTACAAATTAAGCTCACATGAAGGCCCCAAAACATGCCTGACTTTCAAAATAAAAGCCCAGGATAGTAACTGAATCTCACATAAAGTCCTGGAAACAAGCCAGATTTTCAAAATAAAAGCCCAGAAGTTAAGTTTACATGAAGGCCTTTCTACAAATGTAAGCTATTTTATTTCTACTTCTCATTTTGGCACGATACCTTCAGCTGTGGCTCACATGAATGCCCCAAAACATGCCTGACATTCAAAATAAAAGCCCAGGATAGTAACTGAACCTCACATAAAGTCCTGGAAACAAGCCAGATTTTCAAAATAAAAGCCCAGAAGTTAAGTTTACATGAAGGCCTTTCTACAAATGTAAGCTATTTTATTTCTACTTCTCATTTTGGCACGATACCTTCAGCTGTTTCAGAGATGCTTTTAAGCTCTCAGATTTTTTAGAGAATAAATTCCCAATTTCAGCTTTTTGATTTCATCTTACATAATTATTCAACTTTTTCTTTTCATCTTTCATAAATAGTCAACATTTTTTCAACTTCCACAATTACAATCCAGCATTGCATCTCATCCTTTAGCTATTTCAACAAAGAACTTCAGCCATTTCTTCTCATCCTTCAGCTGATTTCAACAGTTGATTTCAGGCATTTCAACATTTTCAGGGCAATCCTACAGCATTTGTTTAGTTTTAAATGTAATACTGTCCTTAGTGTTTGGTCTAAAGCTACATACCACTGTGAATCCTGCATAAATAAAAAGAGAAAACTGTCATAAAAAGAGCTCAAATGGAGTCAGAGAGATCCATTCATTTTATCGGACTTACAAACACAAACATCAAACAACGATTTTTCATTTAAATTCTCATTATTGGCAAATTTGGGTTCAGTTTTCATAGTTGGACTTGAGACTCTCTCTCTCTCCTGACCCTCTCTTTCACCCTCTCTGTTGCTCCTTTTCACCTTTCTCTTTCTTTGTAAATTGCAGAGATTTTAAATGACTCCCTGACTAATGGGGAGCGCTGGACTCT
>NW_018128359.1:99614-102171 GCF_001952655.1 Monopterus albus
TAGTCTCTCGCCCCATGTGGAGTCTGTTTGGGGACTGCTGTTTCAGAACTGTTGAGTGTCAGGAGGAGGGGATCAGGAACCTGGTGGCCGAATGTCTGGGGAAACTGATGCTAGTCAACCTGGCACAGCTGTTACCCAGACTTAAACAGCAACTCATAGCTGGTATGATGTGTGGTTGGGTCTGATTTTCACTGCTGTAACAGCTGCACTATCAAGGAATTTTGTCTCAACTTTTTAATCGACACCACTTTGATGCAGTTTTATAAAGAAGAAGCATTAACTATTATTAACTTCTTTTTTTTTCAAAACATAGATTGTTATTATGTTATTATTATTAGATTATGTTATTATTTGATGTATTTTTTATTTGAACCTTTTTATGCTATAGTTTCATTACTGGTTTAACAGATAACAGTGGTGAAAAGTCAGTTAGGTACAGAAATTCTACAGCAGCATACGACTAGAATTACAATAATCATCAGCTTAATTTACTGTGAAAGTAATGCAACTGTTAGTCAGTAATTTATTGTGAATTTACAGTCAGATATTTCACAGTGCACCATTAAAGTCATAATATTGACGGGAGGAGATCTAGGAGGTTAAATGACTGTGTAAATATGAACAGGGTGAAGCAACTGCAAACAAAGAGCTTCACAGACCTAACATTTCTGCGACTGTCACTATTTTTGGTCATGACTAGAACTTTAACACCAGTGCTGGTGCTCAAATAAATTAGTAGTTTCATATTTACATGTATAAATGAAAATGAGAGATGAGCAGAAATTTAATTTGTATTTTATTTTTGACATTTTCAACAGTTATTTATCAGTCAGTTAATTTACAGGGAGGATTTATTCCCTGTTCAGACACTTTGAAGTAGGAGAAAACCGGAGAACCCGGAGTAAAAACCCACACAAAAAGCGACACACACTGCTCCTTATTTCATCACACGTGATGTGCTCTGATGGACTAACTGACAGTCTGGTGTGTCCCTCTATTTTTGTGATGCTCTGTGATCTTAAGTCATCAACATAATCATTCAGTACACCACAGAGCTCCTCTGTGATTGCCGGGGCCTCACCACTGTGAACAACCAAGCAACCGGGCAAACCTTCATGTGCTGGTTTTCCAAACAGCGAGGTCACTCGAGCCATTTGAGACTGTAGTGCGCTGGTGTCATTGACTTGGCTAAAAAACATTTTCTGTAGCTGTGCCATGATTTCATAAAATGATGCTTTGGCATACATCTGGACAAAGTTCATCTTACTTATTCTGTGCTCCTCATTGAGGGAACATGTGATGGTGAATTTCTGAACAACAGCATCTATCTCCTTCATACTGTCCATTTTAACTGATACCTCAGCAGTGTCATCTGAGAGTATGTGAATTTTGAGGAAGCGCTCAAGTTCGAGCTGATCTGCTGTGTCCTCATATTGATCTGATAACATTTCCTGGTCTCCAAAGTCCAAACGGCGGTTTGGGAGATCATGTAAATCTCCTGATTACAAATTAAGCTCACATGAAGGCCCCAAAACATGCCTGACTTTCAAAATAAAAGCCCAGGATAGTAACTGAATCTCACATAAAGTCCTGGAAACAAGCCAGATATACAAAATAAAAGCCCAGAAGTTAAGTTTACATGAAGGCCTTTCTACAAATGTAAGCTATTTTATTTCTACTTCTCATTTTGGCACGATACCTTCAGCTGTTTCAGAGATGCTTTTAAGCTCTCAGATTTTTTAGAGAATAAATTCCCAATTTCAGCTTTTTGATTTCATCTTACATAATTATTCAACTTTTTCTTTTCATCTTTCATAAATAGTCAACATTTTTTCAACTTCCACAATTACAATCCAGCATTGCATCTCATCCTTTAGCTATTTCAACAAAGAACTTCAGCCATTTCTTCTCATCCTTCAGCTGATTTCAACAGTTGATTTCAGGCATTTCAACATTTTCAGGGCGATACCTTCAGCTGTTTCAGAGATGCTTTTAAGCTCTCAGATTTTTTAGAGAATAAATTCCCAATTTCAGCTTTTTGATTTCATCTTACATAATTATTCAACTTTTTCTTTTCATCTTTCATAAATAGTCAACATTTTTTCAACTTCCACAATTACAATCCAGCATTGCATCTCATCCTTTAGCTATTTCAACAAAGAACTTCAGCCATTTCTTCTCATCCTTCAGCTGATTTCAACAGTTGATTTCAGGCATTTCAACATTTTCAGGGCAATCCTACAGCATTTGTTTAGTTTTAAATGTAATACTGTCCTTAGTGTTTGGTCTAAAGCTACATACCACTGTGAATCCTGCATAAATAAAAAGAGAAAACTGTCATAAAAAGAGCTCAAATGGAGTCAGAGAGATCCATTCATTTTATCGGACTTACAAACACAAACATCAAACAACGATTTTTCATTTAAATTCTCATTATTGGTAAATTTGGGTTCAGTTTTCATAGTTGGACTTGAGACTCTCTCTCTCTCCTGACCCTCTCTTTCACCCTCTCTGTTGCTCCTTTTCACCTTTCTCTTTCTTTGTAAATTGCAGAGAT
>NW_018128359.1:102293-108219 GCF_001952655.1 Monopterus albus
TCCCTCGAGATCTCGAGGTTTTGCCAGAACGATTAAGTTAATCGCTGATCACCATCAAGGGGAGGAGAACTAAAGAGCTGTTTGTCTTGGCATTAACATGAGGTGGAGGGTGACACAGACAGATGTTTGAACGATCATGGGTGTGGGGAAAACAATAATTACACTGATCCTCAATCAACAAATTATGTGCTTTTGGAGCCATATTTTAGGTGATTTATAACAGTTTATAGTTTAAAGACTATTTAATCAACTTTCATTAAACAAAAACAGCTGTGATCATCTGAATGTTTCTGAGGCAGAAACTATGAGACGAAGGCACAGAGAGGTCGGGAGAGGAGAGACGTTACCTCCGGTGAGCATCAGGGCACATTTGCAGTGGTCACAGTTGTCGTTGTCCTGGTCTCGGGTGCTGAAGCCCGTCCCCTGTGTGGCCAGGCTGCTCTGCCTCCCGGCTGTGCCGCTGTAACCTCTCAGGTACAACCTGAGTGAGAGGAGGCAAGTGGCTGCAGGTGAAGGAACTCAGTGATGTGACTGGTTTAGGATTTAGCTTAAGCGGTGCCTTAAGTCGACAGGATGCACATGCAGCTCTGTGTTCAGTCACAGGGAAACCGGTGGGAAGGAAAACAGTGTGAAGAGGTCAGTCTGTGTGGGTGATGGGTAGATTGAAAGGTGATTTTTGTGACCAGCAGCCAAAAATCTGTCAGATGCACCCAGAAGTCCTCAGAAAGCAAAGTCTTTGTTATCCAGTGTAATCAATAATCATATGTTCTAAAGTGATCATATGTTTGGTACATTAAATTCAAACCAGTAGATTAGATTGGAACTTTAAAAGACACATATGTAAAGTAGTAAATGAAGAAAAGAATATGTTCCTTTGAAGTGCAGTGAAGTGAAAACCAGCTGAAAATGGAAACATGTGCGTCAAACAGCTTTACTGTGTGTGGTAGTCACCTGTACTGCTGCCGCTCACTGGCCAGTGTAAATCGGTCGTACTGGGAGTGGGCGGGGTTTTCCTCCCAGTCCCTCAGCTCCACTCTCAGAGAGTACTGGCCCTGACTGGTGAGCAGGTACAAAACTTCATTGCCCAGCCAGTGCTCTCCCAGCACGTCCCCGAAGCCCTGCAGGAGTGTGTGTGGGGGGGTAGCACCGTGAACACACAGATCTCATTTTACACTTTGCTTTGTTTCACATGGGACACACTGACCATCTTGTACTCCCTCCAGCTCCTCTGAAAGTCCATGCTGCCGTTAAATCGCCGCTGGAACACCGTCCAGCCGCCACCACTTGTCTCCATGTCGCAGTACACCTTCAAAACAAACACCAGGAGCCTGTCACGCTGTGGGGATCATCTAAATCAGGCACAACTGATTTGTTACATTTAAATGTATTTAGAAAATACCAAAAAATGGTTCATGTATTTAAATGTAAAGATAAATAACAAACTTGCAGCTTGTTGTGACTTTTCTGTTTTCTTCACTTTTATTAATAATTTTTGAACTGAAAAGCTCATTATCGACACTAGAAACAGAATTATTGCTTGAAGCTCCTCATCACTACCAGAGGACCAGTCTGTTAAACACTTCTCTCTAACTCCATCATGTGCTCAGCTCAATACTTTCTGAGTGAACCAAGTATTCCTGTAGTATAACCTCATTACAGTCTATGTGCACTGGGGTATTAAGTCAGTTTATTTGTTCTGTTCTTCTGTCGTTATTTCTATGCTCCTCGGTCCAGTCTTCATCGTATCACCGGACAACGTTTCTATGTAAAGTGGTTGACGTTGCTGTAGTTGAGACGTTACCTGCACAGGTTCAGTCCTGTTGCTGAGGTAGATGTGATACAGGCCGCTGACTGAGTGGCCGGCCTTGTAAGCATCTGCACAGTCCCTCCACATCTGGGTCCTCGGAGGTGACCCTACGCACACACACATTAAAAAACACTCCAGTCAGGTCTGACAGGCCTGTTGACACAGCGGCCACACAGTACGGAGTGTGTGTGTGTGTGTGTACCTGTCGTGGTAGTCACCATGCTGATGAGTGTGTGCACCGACTCCATCAGCTGAGCCTGCTGCCTCTGCAGAGCCGAGTTGTTGCTGCTGGCGACTCTCAGCTGCTTCTCCAAAGACTCGATGGCCGCCATCTGGGTCCTGATGACAGACTGGGAGAAAGAGATTCACTCCTGTCTAATCACTGTCAGCACAGAGTCAATACATCTGGTTTAGAACAACAATAATCAACTTCTGTTTGTTTAAGCATTTGCACAGGTTCAGTCAACCACAGCAGCAAAGTTTTGACTCCTCTTATCTCTGCTTTTCACGTTTACACACTCCACTTTACAGTTATAGGGTTTACATTTTGTTTGACTGTTGCAGGCTTTTCTCAATCATCTGAGACCAAAGTAGTTTGAACCAGTAAACCTAGTAAAATAAATCTTGTGTATGATTTACATTTATGATTTCGGGCATTTAGTCTTCATCTTGTACACTCAAATCTTGACCTTAAAAGTACATTATTATTAAAGTTAATAAAGGCCCAAAAACATGCTGGTGATGAAAGCTACAGGTTTCCGTTGTATGATGTGTACCTGCAGTCTTTTCTTCTCCTCCCTCATGTCCTCCAGCTCTCCTCTCTGCTGAGACTCCAACAGCTGCACCTTACTCTCCAGACGACTGAAAAACAACAATGAAAGGGCTTCACACACTCGATCCCCAGCAGATTCACATCATATCACATAAAACACAAACATCTCCTCAGAGAACGTCTGTCTTTGTGGGGTGACAGTGGTGCAGTGGGTAGAGCAGCCATCTCCTAACCAGAAGGTTGAAGGTTTGAACCCCAGTGCCTGCAGTCCACATGTCAAAGTGTCTTTGGGCAAGACACTGAACCCCCAAGTTGCCTGTGATGGCGACACATATGGTGCCAGTGTGCATTTTTTGATGACATTACAACAACCGAAAGTAAGATCTGATGGTCACTTAATTACAAAAAGAAGCCGGCAGGCACAGGGAATGCCAGAAAGTAAATTATATATAATCACAAAATAATTGGAACGCTTCATATTACTGTTAGACACAAAGGGCGTGTGCATGTCAGAGGGAGGAAACTCATCTAAACTATTTGTTCAACAAATCTTCCTGTGAAGGACGAGGGCTTGTTCCTCCCACCTGTTAGAGAAGCTGTAAACCAGTGAGGGGAAGATTAATAACTCGGCCGTGATTCTTTCTGAGAGCAGACCACAGCTCTCGTTGTCTGTGCAGCTGAACCAGTAGTGCAGCTGCTGAAAATAGACTCCGGCTCACAGTTAGAGCAATGTACGAGCCAAATGAATGAAACCTGATGAAGGAGTGGCAGCGGCTTCAGAGGAAAATATGGGACAGTGAAAGAGGCTGAATGAGCAGAGAGGTGGGGGGTCTGCAGGAGTCCTGGTCTCTAATGCTTCACAGAATAAGTCACAGCCTGGGTGACTGTGTTTAAAATGAGTTAGAAAGTGTTAAGCACACAACAGGGGAAATTCTGACGGTGGTGGCCACTATCAGGAAACAAGGTGGAGACACTCCCTGCTGACACTGGGCCAGAGGTGGGGTACACCTGGACAGGTGCCCAGTCTGTCACAGCTGACGTGCGGGGTAAATCCAAAGTCACTTTATCATTCCCTGCTCTTCGATTCTCACTCAGCCCAGATGACATTCCAGTCCACCATCTAGGAGAACGTCCTGAAGCTCTTATTCTGGCCCTGAGGAGCGAGGTGGAAATCGTTTATGAACAGATGCTCCTTTATCAGAAATCAGTTGGGGACTGAATGCTTCAGATGAAGGAGCAAAGGAAAGGACGTCATATGTCTACATGAACACATTTTACACGGGCACAACTAAGAGACAAGTGAAGGAAACATGGAACCAATTAAGAAAATTGGGATTTACCCATAGAGACAGACAACCACTCACACCCACACCTACAGGCAATTTCAAGTCATCAGTCAACCTAGCCTGCATGTCTCTGGATTGTGTCGGAATATCCGGAGGAAAATTAGACTAGGACACGAGGATTGAATCTGGAGCCTTCTTACTGTGAGATGACAGTACTAACCACTGCACCACCATGCCACTAAGTACACAGTAACTTGACTGGGAGCCTCGTGCAAACAGCAGAGTTTCAGTAATCACTCCCAGCACTGACTGGGAGCCTCATGCAAACAGCAGAGTTTCAGTAATCACTACACATATACATTCCCTTTGATAACTGTAATTAAGAAATTGACTTTGATATTATTTTCCACACAGTAGGAACATAAACTGATGTTAGGCAGGTTCAGACTCATCAGTTCACCAACACCCAGAGAAGGAATGTCATGTCTGTTACTGACTACTTTCAGACCAAACTGTTCCACCACAGCTCCTGTTTCTGCTGAAGTTTCACTGACAAGACTCAGATGTGACCTTCAGTTACTCTCCACCCACTGTCTTACGCCTATGGCCGACATTACTTTACATTGGTATCAGTTACTCTCCACCCACTGATCATGCAACTGTTTTACACCTATGGCCGACATTACTTTACATTGGTGGTCACATGATCAGGCCCCGGCTCTGATCACTTCATCACGCTGACCCGCACGTGAATGAGGTGATATCATTTCCTGTGATGGGGACTGATGGGGAGTCGCTGATCGTTGTGGTGCTGCGGTTTGTACAGCACATCGGTGTGAGTTTGGACGACTACACACACTGTTTGTGTGTCTGTTTCACGGAGACTTCATTTATCAGAATCAAAGAATCAAACCAAAACTTTTCTGACACAAAGCAGACTGGACCTGTTCCCGCACATTCATCTGTTGAGATATTTCAGGTAAATTAAGAGATTAAACTCTCTAAGCCTCTAAAGCTCCTGGTCTCAAAACCCACTGGATTTTCTCAATAATACATTGTCACATAATTTAAAGAGGCTCTTTTCTTGGCCCTTTGTTTGTTGTGATTCAGCCTTACAGTATTTTGGTTCTGTATACTGCAGAAAAGGAACGGCACAGTGTGCAGTGGTTAGCACTGTCGCCTCACAGCAAGAAGGTTTGAGCCCTGGCCGACCCGGGACTTTCTGTGTGGAGTCTGCATGTTCTCCCTGTGTGGGTTCTCTCCAGCTTCCTCCCACAGTCCAAAGACATGCAGCTTAGGTTGACTGGTGACTCTAAACTGCATGTAGAAGTGAGTGTGGTTGGTTGTCTACATGTCACCCTGTGACAGACTGGTGACCTGTCCAGGGTGGAGCCCGCCTCTCACCCAGTGTCAGCTGGGAATGGCTCCCGCCCCCCACAAACCTATTCAGGAACAAGCGGTGGGTATGTTTAAGCTTAGGGAACTAAAACTGTGTAAACGGTATCATGTGTGTTGGTACTAGATGAGATGTGTTTGGGGTGGGTGCCAGAGGCTGTCAAGGCAAAGACAGGAGAGGGTACAAAGTGAGATGCAGATGTGTCTGCACATTCTACATAATTTCTACTTTTACTTTTGGTACTTCAAGTATATTCTGATGCTGACACTTCTGAACTTCTACTTAAGTAAGATGTTCAGTGCACAACTTGTAACAGAGTATTTTTATCCATCCATCCATCCATTTTCCTCCGCTTATCCGAGACCGAGTCGTGGGGGCAGCAGTCTAAGGAAAGATGCCCAGACTTCCCTCTCTCCAGACACTTCCTCCAGCTCCTCCGGGGGAATGACGAGGCGTTCCCAGGCCAGCCGAGAGACATAGTCCCTCCACTGTGTCCTGGGTCTTCCCCGGGGCCTCCTCCCGGTGGGACATGCCCGGAACACCTCCCTAGGAAGGCGCCCAGGAGGCATCCGAAACAGATGCCCGAGCCACCTCAGCTGGCTCCTCTCGATGTGGAGGAGCAGCGGTTGTACTCTGAGCTCCTCACCTTATCTCTAAGGGTGCGC
>NW_018128359.1:108599-116880 GCF_001952655.1 Monopterus albus
AGGCGCCCGCATCCGAGCCCCAACCGTGGGCCTGGCTCCAGGGTGGGGCCCCGGCTGCGCCATGCCGGGTGACGTCACTGTCCTTGATTTTAATCTATTCATAAAGGGCTTTTGAACCCCTCTTAGTCTGACCTGTCACCCAGGACCTGTTTGCCTTGGGAGACCCTACCAGGGACATATAGCCCCCGACAACATAGCTCCTAGGATCACTCGGGTACTCAAACCCCTCCACCACAATAAGGTGGCGGTTCAAGGAGGGGGAGTATTTTTACACTGTGGAATTTCTGCTTTTACTTAGGTAAAGGATCCTCCCTGTTTGTATTATATCTGTTACTGTAAACAGTGGACAAGCCTGATAATTACTCCTCATGTATCAGTGCACCATCCAGCTCCACCTCACAGTGAAAATACTGGGATTCTAAACACTGCTGAGTCTCGCAGCAACAGCTGTGGACGCCTTGCCTTCATCTCTAATGACTTGCTTGTATTTCACATATTCTCACTGATAAAGCTTTTCCTCCACTCAGGGCCAACTCATACTTGGGTCAGAGGATTAGAACAACTTTCACCACAGAAGTATTCTACTAGCAACAAGGCTGACTGTGGTGATCTGCAAGAACATAGCTGCAGTAAAAAGACCAGTGTAACTTCTGAGACCAGTACGACTCAAGTTTGTGTTAAAACCAGGATCCACGTGTATCACACAGATAAAGCTGAAATTTTGGGCTTAAGTAAAATCTAAAAGTAAAAGCTTAAAGTCACACTTCACTCAAAAAACTTCTGAGACCAGCACGACTCAGGTTTGTGTTAAAACCAGGATCCACGTGTATCACACAGATAAAGCTGAAATTTTGGGCTTAAGTAAAATCTAAAAGTAAAAGCTTAAAGTCACACTTCACTCAAAAATGAATTTTTCTTATATCACTTGGAAGTTGGAGCCTCGCTGTGCGTACAGATGCACCTGCAGATTGTTTTCACACTCACCTCTCACCATACATCTCTGTGTATAGGAACAGGATTTAGTGATATTACAACTAGTTTAAAAGCCAACCACAGTTTGATATAAAATGTACACGGAGGGCATAGCGTGAGCAGTAGCAGCTCTGGTCAGCAGTTTAAAACATTATCCCCCCATTAAATGGTCATTATCAGTTGTTATCATAAAAAGAACAAACCAGTAGGTGCATCTCTTTGACAAGGACACGAGCAACAGTTGTGTAAAGAGCAACAAAGTCCACGTACTGTAAGGAGGCGGTCAGGGTGGGAGGTGGACTGTCACACAGGACACAGCTGTTTGTTCCCTGTTTCATACTGATAGTCAGTGTTGTTATGTTAGTAATCGTTATTTTAACCCAAACCACGAGCTTTTTCGAAACCTAGCCAAGTAGTTTTTGTGCCTAGACCAAGATGACAAAGGTCCAGTGCATGATAATGGCCTACTGAGCCAACTAGGAGGTGGAGTAGGCTCCATTGTCCATTGAATGGGGTGATAACACTGGAAGCGGACTGTGTGTCGGGGGATTTTTAACGGTAGAAGCTATTTGTCAAATTAGTTTTGACCGGTTTTGACTTGTAGCGAGCTCCAGACTGCTCTCAGAGACAGAGGAGGAACATAGTGTATCAGTGTCATGATGAACACCGTTTTTGTTTTTAATTAAATATGTGTTCGGGCTTTTAATGTCTCCATTTGAGCTCCTGACAGTAGCGAGATAAGAGGAAATGAGGTGAGAGTGATGGGAAATGACATGCAGCACGTCAACAGCCAGACTGTGGATGTGGTCGACACCTCAACCCCCAAACCACCGCAATGCCTCCGTGAACAATATGTCATCGTTTTTCTTGCATTCCTCAGGGGTGCACTAGTCAAGGCATTTAATTCTCCTTGGTAAATGATCTCCTGTTCTGACGGCACATTTTCCAGCTTGGTTTTCTTTTCTTTTACAGAGATAAAGAATATTGCACACTGGGGGCATTTAACCAAAGTGAGCAGAAAAAGGGGGCAAACCCTCGTTGTTGTGCTTTAGTTCTCTTTCTTATAACAAGATTTTTAATTTCATATCAGGATTATGATCCTTTCATCCTTGTTTTATATAAATAAACTCCTATTATATTGTTGTAGTTAGTTTTTTCACAGAACTTCACTTTTCATTCATTTATTTAACCAGGTAAATCCCACTGAGGTCAGATGCATTGCAGACTACCACATCCCTGAAAGTATCTAATCAGTTTGTCCTCTATAATGATACATGTGGTTATGATGTGAGCAGCTGAGAGCTGCTCTTAAAGGTCACCACTCTGCTTCACTGTAAGCAGGAGGAAGTCATCCGACATCCTACCACCAGGCTGGCTCTGTAGACACTTCCTGGGTGTCAGAGTTCAAACTGAGGCAGAGACTACAGTTCCGCTACCTGTTCTTGTCTTGCAGCCGACTGATCTCTGAGGTCTGCAGTAACAGCTCCTTCTCCAGCTTATTGGTGGACAGAGAATTCTCCAGAAGTTGAATCTCTATGCGAGATGTGTGGTTCAGCACCTGGTACAAGACATAGCATTAAACCCAGGAAATGTGCCTTCAAGTGACAAGATCCACACACTGGTACCTTGTTACCTTGGCTTCGACCACATTGAGTTTGCGTGTCTGCTCCGCCGTGTGTGTCAGGAGGTTCGTCCCAATCTCCAGCATGGTGGCTGTCTGGTTGTGAACAACATGTGACGGTATGTTAGCGATGTCGGGCCTCACGCTCCTCTGGATGAAGTTCTCCAACTGCAGACAAAAAAGATAAATGCAATAGAAGTTTTTAGGCAAAATGAGGAGTTAAAAGTTAAACAGTCTGCAAGGAAAGAAAGAAACAAGACAGACGGGAAACGACAGACGTGGGACTTTCACTCTCATTTCATTCTCGCCACGGTGTACTGTAAATCTGAATCACACTCAACGCTTTAATGTGACTTGTGCTGAGTCTTTCCAGATGCTCAGCACTGAAACACTACATGTTGAGCTCTAGAACCACCCACTGTGTGCATCAACTTCACCAAATCAAACATAGAATGAGCCTGTCAGGAGGTCTGGTATATAAAGATGCAGGGCTCTCCATCTCTGGGAATATCAGCCAATGCCAACTCGGCCCGCTATGCTGCGACCTTCCACCCCTTACAAATAAATCATCCATCCATCTGTTCGTCCCTCAGACTGCACGTCCCCAGGATATGAGTACCACTGAGAAGCACAGGGAGTCGATAAATATACCGCTGCACCAACAAACAGACTGGTCCCAGTGGGACGGCCAGTTAGCAACAAAGCTGCCTGATGAATCACAGGGAGAAGGAGCTGAGGCCCTATGTCCAGATCACATCTCAGCTGCTGTGGATCTCTCTACTGAACTTGATCACAACACAAACCTTTATTCTTGCTTTTAAGAAAGAAAAACATTCAGACTTGATGAAGCTCAGACAGAAGTAGAATGTTTGGTTAAATAAACTGGCTTTGGTTCAGAGTGCGGGCCATGGGAAGGTGTCTGGGATGTGTAGGGGGAAAGTGGAGTGGTTGTCCTGCACAGGAACACAGCTGATTCTCTGACACAAAAACACACAACAGTGAAGACTATGCCCAACTGAAGAATCACCTCAACATATCAGGGAAGTTATCAGGGCAATTAATCCAATGATATAAATAGATATACAAATCCTCAGTGTGCTGACAGGATGATCCATTTACTCCACGTTTTATGTGCTATTACAGATGAGTTATTACAGTCATAGATGCGAGTTGTCTCACATGTCGAGTGGCTGCTGGGAGCTCCATGAGGACGAACATTAATAAAACCAATCCATAAAATTAGTGCACAGCTTCATAAGATCACAGATGGTGTGACAGTGTGTTTGCTGTGGAGTGAGGCTGTTTACATCAGGTTATGGAGGTACATAGATCATTTTTAACATCAATAAATCTCATAATATTTTGGTCAAACTCAAACTAGCATCACTGGAATCACACTCGTGTTAGACGATTGTGCACCTGATGCTAAGATCCAGTGCAGATGTAGGAGGCTGGAGTTCGTGTAGTGTCACAGACCTGCAACTAATGTTTGCTTTTGAATCCACTTCTAAACTTTAACATAAAGTTTTTGGGGGGGATTGCCTTTCTTTCTTTATTTTCTTAATTTTATTTATTAGGTAAGTGGCTTGTGGAGAGGTGGACAGGGAAGAGGGGAAATAAAGGAGCGGACCTGTGGCTCAGGAGATAGAGCAGGTAGTTTCCTAACCAGAAAGTTGACGGTTTGATTCCCGGCTTCTCCAGTCCACATGTCGAAGTGTCCTTGAGCAAGACACTGAACCCCTAGCTGCTCCCGGTGATTTGAATGTGTGAGCACTTGGAAGTGTAAACAGATGAAATAGTGTTAAAATGACATTGTGCACACAGCCTGCTGTCTGTATGGTGCACAGCATTGTAGCCATTTGCCCGTCCGGGGACCATTTTACTTTTCCCAGCTGTAATGCACAGATGTTACAGAAATGAAGAATTTAAAAAGCCTTGTCACTGGACATAACAGGTTTCCAGTGAGTGTAACACACTGGTCTGCAGAGCGGTGCAGTGTGGACACTGCTGTCTGGCAGTAGGTTGAGTCTGCCATGACAGTGTAGTCAGCCTGAATCAGCAGTACAGATCGGCAAATAGGACGTATGCATCCGTGGTAAACACGACAGCGTACTACTGTGCATCACTGTTTTGGGCTGGTTTGTAAAACCCCCTCAAACGTAAGTTGCACACTGACTCAGATTTCTGAGCCAATAATTCCAGCCAAAAATGGTGATCGAAGACAAATTTAAAGGATGACTAGAAATCACCAATTACACAATTCCCTAAAGTAACTTTAATAACACAAACATTTCAATCTGACCTGGATCCAGATCTGACGCACAGAGATGTGCAGTCATGGGAGAGGATTTCTTGCAACTTCAAAACAGGTCAAATGTTCATGTCCGCACTTCACACCATCTCACAACATGGAGAAATCCTTTCAGAAACACCCTCAGTCCTGACCAAAGGCTGATCAGTTTGTCCATGACGAGTGGCCAAACCTGGCACCAAGTTGCTGGGATATCCTGATAAACAATCAGACAAACAAACAAACAGAAAAGACCAACAAATTCCTTGGTGAAAGAAGCCAAAGGCCTGAAAACCCTGGGAGATGCACCGAGGAGCGACACTGATGGAGGCTGCCAGTTTTCATAAGTGCTGACTAACCCTCTGAGGTATGATTTATATGGTTTTTATTCCTTCCAGCTGCTGATGTTATCCACACTGATTGACTTTATCATCACTCTTCATGATGCTGACAGCACTATTGCTCATTTTCACTGCGATTAAAGTTATTCGAGCGCTGTTAGTGTTTAGTCTGCTTCAATTCACATTAAACAAGCAAAGCTCTGTTAAATCAGAAAACGATTTCACGAGCAGCAAGATACGAATCGCAGGGCTCACAAATCCAAGTGGCTTTTTGGAGGGACTTTTGTGTGAGGAGGTAAACTGAGCTAACCTGGAATGGGACGGGAAAAAAACTGACGTTATGACGCAGTGCGAAGTGAATTAAACAACCAAACGAGGAGAAAGTATCTGGAACAAGCCAGTTCGTTTCTCCCTCCTGCTCGGCTTCCTGAGATGCTGCACAAATAAACTCGGACGAAAGCCAAAAGCTCCACCTGACTGCTGCACGGTCGGCTAGCAGGGAAACTGCACTAGGGTAGTTCATCTTTCAGTTTCAGCCTCGAAGAAGACTCCTGAAAACCTGACGAAATTTTAAAAATCAGGACGGTCACTGATCAATCAGCTGATCATCATCCTGATGATCTGATTGATCAGTTTGTCCCCAGAATGTCAGACACCAAGAAAAAGTCCCACTGTGACTCTCCAGAGCCAAAGGTGGCGTCTCCACACGTCTCGTTGTGTCCAACCAACAGATCCACAGACTCAGAACAAAGCCATGGCTGCAGCTCTAGGTCTCTGAATGGCTTCGTGAGGACGACACAGTGAGATCGGACACAGTGAAGGGGATCTGGTTTGGAAGGAGGAGGTTTCCTCCTCCGACAGAGGAGACCTGACGCTGCTCTGGAGACTCGGCCCTGACAAAGCCCTGCTTGGCGCTGGGTGGTGGTTTGACCTTTCATCTCTCACCCAGCTGTAAGATGTGAGCCTGAGAGAGAGGGGCAAAATAAACAAAAGAAGAAGAAAGTAGAGACCTGAGATTCTTCAAAACAAGAACATCAAAGTTCAACAGGTTCTTTTTTGTTATTCTGTATTGACTCTCCAGAGACACAATGTGCTTCCTGCTGTAGAACTGCTATCCACACACTCTCAATATGTGGAGACTCACAAACAGTACAACACACATGAAAACTGGTAAACATGTGTACATGTATGCACACATAATTAGATCCACTTACTCCCAGTCTCATTTATAAGCTACACATCAAGGGATACACAGACACCCCCACGTATGGAGGCTTGTTTCTTAACTCAAACCACATGTTGGTTTGGCTGTGATCTGGCTCTCTGGGTGACTTCGTAGGGGGAAGGGAGGCAGGCGACTGGTGGGGGGTGACCAAACAGCCACGATAACAAGACTGATGCACAGGCAAGTAGCTCTGACACAGATCTGAAGTAACAAGTGCACTGTGGGTCACTGGAGTGTGTCAGCAGTGAAGGGACACTGGGTGACTGCACTGAGGCAGAGCTCACTGGGATCCATGTTTACGTTTAGTGCCAAACAGTGACTGATGTTACAATTCAGTGAAGAATAAAGTTTCAGAGGCTGGTTTGGTTGATGGCTGTAAGTGTTCAGCAGAGTTCACATCCCGTCCCAGAGAACATTTCTTTCCCATGACTGCACTCATCCCATACACTTAACCAAGCTCTGGCATCACGTTATTTTGGACTGAGACCAATTTATGTTGTGTCGACCATAAGTTCAGGATGTAGTGCATTGTTGTTTGACCTCTGCACATGTCCTGAAGAGAAGATCAGAGTGGAGGAACAGGAGTCAAGCCTCGACTGTTGGCTGTCTGAGTTGTGAGTAGTTTTAGTGCTTGTGTCTTCAGACCTCTTCATCCATGCATTACATGCCTGTAACATTGTCATACACAGGACAGACAGGAAACTCATTCCATCCACTATCTATACCGTTTATTCCTGAGCAGGGTTGCAGGGAGTTGGAGCCAATCCCAGCTGACACTGGGCGAGAGGCGGGGTCCACCCTGGACAGGTCGCCAGTCTGTCACGGGGCTGACATGGAGACAAACAACCACACACACTCACACTCACCCCTATGGGCAGTTTGGGGCTCAAACCCGGAACCTTCTTGCTGTGAGGTGACACAGCAAGTATCACATTTAATGCTGCCGAACTAGACATACACTCTTCTTTCATGTCAAAACCTGGCGCCTACATCACCCACAATGCAATTTCACTACTGACAGAGCTGGGCTGTACTTAGTATCCTGGAGCCTGCAGCGGGGATGAGGAGCGGCTGCAGACGTCTGGCACCCAGAGATGTTTGCATTTGTATCTTCAGACTGAACCGACACTGACATTTATCACACAGCTCCCTCTGAAGACACTAAAGACTTTATACTACTAAGTTCACATTTAGTTTTTTTTTACACATTGTGCTTTGTGGTAGAAAGACGTAATGATGATGATGTCACAACAAAGATGGCAGAGCATCCGTTTTTCTTGTGACAACAGCTTAGAGATGTCACATTAACAACCCCTGGCTTTACTACAGGACAAATTTACTTTTGTCCTGCTTGTTGTCTGTGACCATATGATACAGGACAAAAATACACATGCACACGTACAGAGTTTGTGATATGACCACAGTGTGTCTCAGTGTATCAGACAGATGTTTGGGCTGAATGTCAGTGTTATGAACAGGCAGAACAAGCCAACAGCCTCAGGCTCAGGCTCGGTCCCTGAGCATCGCTGCACTTGGCACACTGTCGGGAAACATCTCGCTGTATGATGCCTGACCTTCGCTCTCCCCATTAGCCTCACAAACTTTCATTCATTCTCTTTTTTTCTATTGAACTCTGTTAGGGTGATTTTTATTTTTAAGTAGATATGAATAGAATTAGTTAAGATTTTTAACTCTCCTCACAAATGTCATCTATTAAATTGGGTGAAGGTGTACAGGGCATCTCAGGTGAACATGAAGGTCGATGTATGATGAAATTTTATTTCTTTCTAAACTGCATAAAAACCTTTGCTCTGTTTGTGCTGTGAAGTCTC
>NW_018128359.1:116916-145007 GCF_001952655.1 Monopterus albus
CTGAACTTGTGACACAGACAGGAATCCCTCTGGACAGATGGAGAGATATTGGAACATTTCATTTCCTCACACAGTGTGGTCTGTGCTTCCTCGGAGAGCCCAGGTTCAGCACGATAAGAAACGCCACAACGCAGACTAGAGCAAAACATCCAGTATATGTTATATTCAGATAAGGAGTGACCGCGAGGCAAAGCAAATCGTTTAAGAAAACACCACCATGATAAATGAGACTGACTGAGTGAAAACCATCAGGCAGTTTCCTAGAGCCATGCGCACTCTCCCCCCTGCACCTCAGCAAAGACACACAATCCTGCACAAAACAGCAATAATTGTTGAGATATTTGAACCTGCACATGAAACATGATTTTTAATGGTTTCTATCTAATAGCATTTTTAAGGCAGGAACATATTGTTCAGAAGCTTTGATTAAAAATTTTTATTGCTCATCTTAACAGTGTCATCCCCTAACTGAAGGTTGGCTGTTCGATTCTTGTTCTCTCCAGTCTGTCTTTGGGAAAGAAACTGAACCCCTCATTGCTGCCGATGGCCCTGAATGGACAGCACCGTCATCGGTGTGTGTGTTGGCGTGGCAGATGGCTGCCTCGGTTCTGTACCAGAGACAAATTCCTTGTGCGTGTAACAACTTCCTTGTGTGTGGTCAATAAAAGTGATCTTACTCTTACTGGTCCATTAGGATGAACAGACTGTTAATATAAAATATAAACCAGCTGTGGAGGTTTGTCTGAACATTAATACTCAGTCCAACATGTCCTGCACTTAAACTGCTTCATGTCTGTGGATTATTGTTGTTCATGGCTGCAGAACTACCAGCGACTGCAGTAATACATTTAGCTCCGAACGCTGCTTCAAAGCAGATTTAAGAAACGCATGGGTTGAGTTTCATGTGTGCTGTTGTTTTCCTGACACACCTGTCTACAACCTGACGAGGCAACAGCAGTGGAAGTGCTCAGATCCTTTACTTAAGTAGTGGAAAAGTAGAAGTACCACAGTGTAAAAATACTCACAAATCTGCATCCAAAATGTTGTGCTTGTGCACATTGTGTTCAACACTTTAATGTTGCAGCTGGTGAATATGGAGCTAATGCTAACTGCCTCATATACTAATAATGTGAAGTACTTTACATACTGCTGGGTAGATTGTGAATTTCCCACTGGGATCAATAAAGTCTGAAAATCCTACTGTATTTTGTTTTGGACATCTAACTCTGAAAAGGAAGTAAAGTTGTCAAATACATGCAGTGCAGTATAACGTCGCCTTTGAGACATAGTGAAGTCCAAGTATGAAGTAACAAAATGTGAAAAAACTCAAGTGCAAATACTTCAGAGCTGTAATTGACTAAATGTTACTTTCCACCACCCGTGAAGCATGAACGCTCGCTAAAGGCCACAAATGTGGGAAATGGGACAAACCCACCATTATAGCTTTTTAATGGTGGACTAAAAACACACATTCCTTCTCCTTCATAAAACTTGTTGGAACCAGAACCTCATAAAAATAAAGCAGCTGAAAACACTCTCTCTAATATCTCAAACTCTTTGGTTTCCTAAACATCCCTGACTTCATGTCTATCAATCAGGGCAGATACTGATCAGATCATGTCATGTTTTTTCACCTGTCAACCTGGACGTTCTGTCTTTGGCTCATGTTCTCAAACTGAGCTGCTGTTTTCATTCCTACACATCACGTGCTCCATCTTCAGCACATCTCCTGGCAGGTGTTTTCTAAAACCACTGGCGAGATGTTTTACATATGTCCCTCTGGGGGAATATTCAGTAACAGCATCATGATTGTGGTGCTGTGGTGTGAGCGGGAGCACCACACAGGATCTTTACTGAACTGAGAGATTCAATCCAGTGGAAGGAGAGCTGAAGTTCAGGTTTCAGCTTTTTATTTGCCTAATATCGTTTCTAGTGGATCCCCACAGGAAGAAGCTTTCATACAGTGTGTCATCAACAAGCTTGTGTATTTTGATTGTAATAAAAATACCATTTAACTTTAGCAGTGAACTATTCTTAGTCGAGCAGGAGAACGGTTACTTCATCCCGTGAGTCCGCAGGGTGTCAGGGTCACTTGGTTGCCTTTCAAATCCCGTGTGGACCTCACAGTTGCTTGTTTTGGTACCATGCAGGGAGTGGAATGGAAAATCTCCCGGGGACGACATTCACTTTAGTCGTCTTTAACAAGCAATTGTGTGTTTATGTTGGCTGCATGCAAAAACTGCCACACGCGAAACCTCCTGTGAGAGAATGTATACAAGTCACAGTTCTGTAAATGTTATTAATGTGAGCGTAGTGATGCTGAGGTTTTAAACATTTCCATATATACCTCGTGCAGTCATGCAGACCCTATTGCTACTTCAGTGTAACCGGCTGCTTGGTGAAACTAATCATCAAAGTGTAATCGAGGTCAGAGTGGCCCCGTGGACTGACCCCGCTAAAGTTTCTTACTGTCTTCATCGGAGTTTATATTTCTCTGTTGGAGAAGAATGAAACCAGAAACAGATGCAATTTTAACTTTCACTTTCCCCCCTCGGTACTCAAGTGACTTGTAATTCTTTTTATGGAAAAGTTAAATATGTGGAATGGGTAGGAGTGGGAAAGTGGTGCAGAGGACCCAAGTTAGTTGTGTTATTCTGAATCTTGTTCCCAGAGGACGCCAACATGAGGACTCTGCATCAAACATGGGCAAAACACAAACAAAGCAGTTCCCAGTCAAATGCACTAAGCTCTAAAAATTAGGCTTTAGTCAAATCATCTTCCTGGTATGTCCTCCTACAATCGACAGTCAGCAAAGTGGATGGCTGACTCATCGTGGTCACTAGAGAAGTAACCCCCCAAACACACACACATCCAGACACCCAGTGACTCCAAGCTCGTCCAAGCTT
Organism: Monopterus albus; assembly: GCF_001952655.1. NCBI lineage: Eukaryota > Metazoa > Chordata > Actinopteri > Synbranchiformes > Synbranchidae > Monopterus > Monopterus albus. The sequence continues at coordinate 119,823 of NW_018128359.1, forward strand.
TCAATAAACAGCAGCCTGCTCCGTTACAACCTGTATATGTTGAACTGGAATATTTCAGAGTGAAAAAACAGTGAAGAAGACAGCACCGCATTCTGAGGCCTGGTGATTTCAGGCCACAGTTGAAGCTGCTTTCAAAGATTTCTGTCACACAGAAAAACTAACTTAAGAAGCTTTTGATTGCATTTTGATTGGTCTGTGCATTTTTACTGATGCTTTTAAATCCAACAAGTGGATTTACTACTGTGGCTGATCAGTGCATAATGGCTACCATGGCCACCGTTTTAGCTTAGCCTGTTAGCATGCTAACATTTGCTAATTAGAGCTAAACACAGAGGACAGCTGAGGCTGATGGGAATGTCATTAGCTTTGCAGGTGTAAACAAAATACTGATGGTGGTGGATGACAAGCCAGAGGATCAGCACAGATACTACAGTTCAACCAAAGACGTGCACGTCTGAACCACACTCAAATGGCTGCTGAGATTTCACTCTAAAACAACATTGTGGCCTCATTGTGGCACCGGAGAAACAGACGGGGGATCATCATGTGGGTGTCCAGAGTCTAATGCAATCCGCTCAGTAGTGCATGGGTATTTCAGTGTGGACCAGCCGCCCGTCCACAGAACCACACTGCAACTGTGGCTAAGAAGATTTCACTATTAGTAATATCTTGAGGTTTAAGTTATTTAGTTATTTATTTATCAGCAAGAAGGTTCCCGGATCATGTCCTGGCCGACCCGAGGCCTTTCTGTGCAGAGTCCGCATGTTCTCCCTGTGCCTGCGTGGTTTTTCTCCGTTCTCCAGCTTCCTCCCACAGTCCAAAGACATACAGCTTAGGTTGACTGATGAGCCTAAATTGCCCATAGGAGTGTGTGTGGTTGTTTGTCTACATGTCAGCCCTGTGACAGACTGGCGACCTGTCTAGGGTGGACCCCGCCTCTCACCCAGTCGCCCAGTGTCAGCTGGGATTGGCTCCCGGCCCCCCGCGCCCCGTTTCGCGGTATAGATAATGGATGGATGGATGTCCAATTCTTCTGATTTTGACACATTATGATTCACATAAAGCAGCTGTAAATGGAGACGAAGTGACTGCCAGGATGTGTGCTTCAATTCCCAACAGGGAAACATGCACAAGAGATGAGACAAGTGATGAAGTGAAATGAAAACAAAAGCAAAGAACAACTTCCTGTCTGTGTAGGATCTATCACAGCTTTCTGCTGTGTCACTAGCCTAAATATTACAGTCCAATGACCTTCTGACCGTCTGCTGTGTGTTAGAGCCCCTTCACTGCAGTCAGTGTGTCGAAGGCTCACAGCTCTGTGTGTGTGTGTGTGGGGGGGGCGGTCAGTAAATGCATATACAACGTGTGTGTGTGTGTGTGTGTGTGTGTGTACCAGGTCACCACTACACCCCCACAAATGAGCCACAACAAATATCTCAATCATCTCACCACAATCAGGACCAGATGGGCTAAGTCAACACAGTTGTGTATGTGTGTGTGTGTGTGTCTGCGTGCAGATGCATGGTTTTAACGTGACTTGCATGTGCACATACAGAACAGCAGGACTGCGTTCTACTACCTAACAGCTGTTTTGCAGAAGGGAACATATTGTAATGTGAACTGCGGTGTGTCAGTCTGTGCTCATGTCTCTGTGTTTGTGTGGACAAAGCTTAGTTTGATGCCATCGTTGTGAGGGCGTTGTCTGGTCCTCACACCTTCAAAGGGCATTTAGGTGTGTAGGTCAGGGTGGGGGTGGGGGGGTTTCTACACTCACTGTACAAACCATCACTTTCAGCCTGTGTGGAAGGACAGGTTTACCTTTACCTGAAAGTCCTAATCAATTTAGTCTGACAATAAACAAAGTCAGTGTTGTATATGAACAGCCGGTGTTGTCATGGACGGACGACTGATGATGGAGCCAGAGTGTGGACAGACAGCAGTGGAAGGAGGAAGAGGGAGGCTGTGGGCTTGGTACAGCAAAGGGATCCAATGTTGTTTCACCTGTTTCATGGTTCATCCATTAGGAAGTAACGCTGTGGTGTGAGAGAGTGTTGATGTGACTATTTTTGACTTTTGTAGTCATAAATGGTGTTTAGAAACTCCTGTGAGCTTCCTTTCTGTTGCTGAGGTGAACTCAACATTCAGATCCACTGTTGGCATGAAAGACTTCCATCACAAAGTGCAATGACTCTCCTCTGTCTCAGGGGAGGGACTAAGTGAGTGTGAGCAGAAGTTGTGCACAGCCACTGACAACGAGATGCAGGTGGCAGCTCAGTGCAATCATCAAAGCTGTTTCAGACTGGAAAACGATCGTTGGAGATGTGCACGTCAAACAGACTGATTAAAATGTAGCTGATAAAAGCATGAGCAGGTTTCAGATCAACACTCAGAAAACTTGGCAGCCATCTTGGCACCAGCTGCAGAGAAAATAGAAAAGCGCTTTAAAGCTGGGGTGTCTGTTTTTGTAGGGTCTGCCGTGTAACGTCCTACATTTGAATCTGCTCCGAGACATTTGTAGTAGACATCCTCACGCTTCCCCATCCTTCCTGCTCATCTTCATAGTCAAACCATTCTAAAAGGCCAAATGTACTTCAGGGAGTCTGTGTGTGTGATTATAATCAGGGTTTTGGTTTTGACTACCTGCTGTTCCCAAAGAGCGCAGCAGGGAGAAGGAGTGCGGAGAGGAGAGGTTTTGAGTTCATTCGTTTTAGGGTCAGTCAAGAGGGAATGTTTGAATCTCTGTGGTGCTTGGCCTCGCGCCAGGGTGTGTGTGAATCTGTGAGTGTGTGTGCTGTACATGAGTGTGTGTGCGATGAGAGAACAAATATGACGAGCGTTTCCAAGAATCTCTGCAAGGTTGTGGTCGGTCTGGCACTCGGCCACAAGTCACTGGGAATCTCGTCCTCTTTTAATCCCCCCCTTTGTTCCTGTCCGTGCCCCGTCAGCCACTCACACCTCCTCCTCACTTTCATTTGTCCTTCATCTCACCAGCTTCACACTCCCTCACACGTCCACCGGCCGTCTGTCCTCTACGTTCTCTGTCCGTCTCTCCACACTCAACTGCTCTCCTTCATTGCGGCCTCTCCTCCTCATCTCTTGCATGTCAGATGAAATCTCCAACAGTACCAGGTCACAGCTGTAGAGTGATGAGTGACTCTTCAAACTGGGATTTGAAAACAAAACGAACCACCAGTCACCCTCTCCCAGTTACTCTCTGCTAACAAATTCACTGGCCTTTTGAACAGAAGATAAATCTCACTTAGAGCCTCTCTCTTCGTTTCCTCCTCATGCCTGTTTGTCATCTAATGTGCTGTGTGTCACCCTGTGGCTGGAGGTCCCAAACATGGCTCACAGAGACACTGAACAGGGGCCCTGATTTACAGAAGCATCTGACTGGGCAAGTCAGCGTAGTACTTTGAGTTCATGGAGCCTGTACTGCACCTCTACAGACCAGATGTCGACCAAAGTGGGAACTCCTCTCTCTGGTCAGCAGCTGTTCCCGTTCTTCTGTTTCTTACAATCTTTTCTACCTGATGTTTCTCAAAAGGCAAAACTAAATTTCAGAAGAGAAGACGTTAAACCAGAGGCTTCTGCAGCTGAAGACACATAATGCACCAACACATGCAACTGTTCCCTTCATGGTGAGGCAACAGTGCAGTAAATGTAAAATCTACTTTGACTACTCAAACTGGCAGAAGGCAAAAGTCAAGAGAAGAAAAATTAGAAGAGATTTCACAAAATCTCACTCATTGTAAGATTATTATTCACTGGTGTACAGTGGTGAGAACAAGTCTGTGAACAATTTGCAATTACTTGAGTTTCTGTATTAGTTGCTCACAAACCTGATTTGATCTTCATCTAAAACACATGGAGATAAACGCTGTGTGCTGGAGCTTGTAACACAAATATAATTGTTTGTGTTTTTATTGAACATTAAACATTCTCAGTGCTGGTTGAGAAAGTCAGTGAGCCTGTGGCCTTAATAAGTGTTCAAACCTCTGAGCAGTTCCTCGTGCAGCTGTGGATCCAAGCTGCACAAAGTTCCAGAGGCGTTTTGGACCGTTCTTCCTCACTGAGCTGCTTCAGCTCAAACAGATTCTCAGGACGTCTCTGAACTCAGTCCACAGCCTCTCTGCTGGGATCAGGTCTGGGCTCCGACTGGGCCCCTCCACGAGAAGGGTTTTCTTTGTTTGAAGTCATTGTGTAGTAGATTTACTTCCATGTTTGGGGTCACTGTCCTGCTGCATCAGCTGCTGGGCAGTCGGCCTGAAGTGTCCTAGAAGGCTCCTCTACAAACCTGTCCAGCCTACACTGGGAATGTTTGACTGATGGGCTCAGTGTGGACAAGAACACTGCAATGATTTGTGTGTTATTAGTGAAAACAGATTGTGTTTGTTAATGCAGATGATCTGACCATATCTGAAAGCAAAATTATGCATAAACACAGATCATATCAAAAGGTTCATGTACTTTTCCTGCCACTGAAAATTTTAGTAAATATAGAGAATAATTATATATAATTATTCTAACTGCTAACAGCTGTCAGCTCAACTCATGAGTTAAAAACAGACTTTGATATTCTGCCCTATTCTCAGTCATTTAGGGCTGAAAATGTATTTTCATGACTGATTAATCTGATGATTATTTTCTTGGCTAATAAATGTGTTGTTCATCTTTAAACATCAGGAAATGTTGAAAAGTCTCCCTCACAAATTCCTGAAGCCCAAGTCAGTGTCCGAAACCAAAGGCATTCAGTTAACTCATAAAAAGTACAGAAACCAGGAAACATACCGTGCACAGCTGATAAGCTGGAATTGGTCCGGGGTGAAGCTGATGCCGTTTTCAGCTTCATGTTTCCAGAACGTTAAACATCTGCTAAGCTTCAACACACTGTAGGTTTTGTCTAACACGCTGCACTGTAGAGTATAAAATGTAAAACCGTGACAGACAGCAGCGTCGATGTTTGGGCCACACAGTGTTGTGAACGATTTCTTCACGGAGCTGAGGAAAGAACAACTCAAACCATCAAGTTGGATCAGAATCGGAGCCAAGGACAGGTTCTCACTCAGGGTTTCTGTGTTATGTAAGAGGACTGTGAACTAAATCTGGTTAATCTTGTTGATAGCTGCAATAATCCACAGCCCAGAGCTTTGGCTGTTTGTGTTCCACATAAATGTAACGTGCTATCTGAGCGTAAACCGACAGCCATAAAACTCACCCATCAAACTCTCCATGAAATATGTTGAGGAAAGCAGCCGATGTAAACACAGTTCAGGAGCTGGAGCTGCTTTTTAAACGCTTACACTCAGCGCTGGACACGTTGATCTACTCTGGACGTAACACAGAAGCCGTGTATTAATGATGCACAGCATGAAGAATGTTTCTCTGCACAACGGCTCAGTTGAGGCAGTGATGAAACTGAGTTTGGGAAAAATATATCTCAGGAGAGGAGGCGATGCCTCAAATAAAAAAAAGTGGGCTATACATAGGTGTGGAATTCATTTTTGCATCTATTCAGATTTCTAAAATCTGCAAAGGAAAATGTTGGCAGCAGGAACAAAGAGGCTCAACATGTAAATCATGTTTACAATAAACAACTGAATTAACTAGATGACTAATATTCAGTACATATACCATATATAATGGCAGCTCTCTGGACCGAGTCCTCTATACTTTTATTATTAGCTGTTAGAGTCAGAGAAGGACCTGAACTCCTCTATGTACAAATATAGTGGTGTAAGCTGTTGGATAAAATCTCTGGTGGCAGATGATGAAGATGATGTGGAGAGTTGATGTCATTATCACCGTGTCATCATGAATAAACATCCATAAATCCACTTAGGAAACCACACCCACCTCTCTGCATTTTCTAAAGTAAGTAAAATTGCTTTAAGAGAAATAACGATGGCTTTACTTGGAGTTTAGGTTCCAGAAAGATGAGGGACTATGCTTCAGCTGCTTTGCTCTGCTTTTACTAAACAGCCTGTGCCGGTCACTTTGTGCTAGTTTGTCTGTTCGCTGGTCGCTCAGCTGTATCTCAAGAGTAACAAGAGAAAACATCTCTGTGATTTGGGTGAACTGAACCTTTACCAGCGACAGACTGTGTAACATCCACCCACGGCCCAGTCATGACCAAACCTCTCCACGGTGTTTGTTTCCCCTCCGCAGAAACACTTCCATTACACAAAGTGAAGTGAAGAATCAACAAACTGAGCCTCCTGCAATACGCACAAAGACTCACTACACAAAACATGTCAACAAGTTCTGCCCCGACCTGCTGTAAACACTTCCTCCGAGCTGTTTATTCATATGGAGCCGCTCTGAGCAGAGTCATTCCCCCAGAACACACTTCATACTCTCTGCCCTTCACTTGTAATTACACGGAGCTGCGAGGTTAAGCCTACATTTGATTGCGCCAGCAGATTCCAGCCGATTAATTATGTGTTATCATAAAGTTAGAACTGAGCCTGAAGTGGATTTTTCTGTTTTCTTTGCAGTTCAGATGGTGCAGGCTTCCCCCAAACTGGGCCTGAGTGCTCTGACCTGCTGCTCAGAGGGAGAGAGCAGCGCCCGGGCCAGGGGGAGAGATTCCTCTCAGCTTCGCATAAACAAACAGAGCAGCCAGCGGCAGAGTACAAGGGGACTGAAGTACTGGAAATACTCACAAGTAACGCTACCTCAGAAAAACCTAATCACATCTGAGTAACGGGACTTACCTTAAAACACTGAAGTCAACGCAGCTGCTCTGAAAATGTTTTTACTTTAAAGCTTTTCACATGATATTTCCTCAAAATAAAAGATGAACCTTTTCAGCTACTGAAGGTACATGACTGACTGCAGATTGTTGACCAGATGTGGCATTAAATGTGTTTATTAAAAATAAAACAAATCATGTTTAGGCCTCTGCACTGGAGATGGCTTTGTCCACTTGTCCATGTTCTTGTGAACGTAATATCTCAGGATCACCTTGAGGGCATTTCTTCAAATTTGTCACAAACGTCCATCCACTTGGACTCAGGGACGAACTGATTAGATTTTGGTGTTCAAAAGTCAAAGGTCAAGGTCAGTAACCTCATTTTGTCCACTACCCATGAATTTGACTGGTTTGTGGAGGCATATATCAGTGAAGCGATAGTTCTAGTTAGGAAATATATTTTAGTTAAATTCATCTACAAGTCTGCAAATACAGTAAAACGTGCACTAACCTAAGGGAACAACTATTCTTCCCACCACTGTGTGTCAGCACAGTGTGTCCCTGAAACTATCACAGCCACAAGTTTGGACAATTATTTAAAGTACTTGGCTTCAGCCAGCACAGTCACCGTGACTGAGAGTGTGAACATTTAAAAGGACTTCAGATCTGATGTCAGGCTAGTTGTTTAATTTTCACAATCACCAAACTTTTACTAAAGTTATACTCTGCACAGCAAACGTTTGGCTTTAATGAATAGGTTGGTGCACAAACCCTGGAAGTTGTGTTTCAAAAAAAATTGTCACATTATGATTTTCAGATTAGTGGTAGTCTAATTAAAGGTAGAACTGCTGGGTAACTGCTTCCAGCACAATTTAAAACAGGATTGCTGTCAAGCGAGGAGGACACTGAACCCAGGTAACGGTGCGTCTGACCTGTGATTGGCTGAAGTGGCCTCCCGATGCTGTAGATCACAGAGAAGTCATTTACCTTTAACAGCACAGTGACAGATCCCAGCAATGCTCTGGGTTGCAGTGTGAACATTTCTCCAACAGAAAAGCTTCGGTCAGTTTAAATCCCTCATCTCGTCAAGTCAGATTTCATTTTATGGCGAAACATCACAAATATTTGTCTCAAGCATCTTTACAATCTGTAAAGTACATGACACTGTCCAATCCTACTCAGCTGATGGTGCTGATGTGCAGCACACCAAATCGCTGGCTCTAAGTACAACATAAGGCTGTTTCTGCTTTTCTGGCTGGCGAGATTACAGCCTTTCTAGTATTTTTCACATTAAAATATTGCAGCTGTGTGAAGTTTTAGTCGCAGTCAGTTGCATTCAAGTTACTGCTGCTCCAAACTGTGGTTCTCCAGTCCAAACAGTTACAGATGAACCAGTGACCGCTGCAGTATTTTACACAGTATTTCTTCTTCACTGGACGTCTCTGCTGGATCCCTGCTATATTTAGCCAACTGAGGCCAGACACCACAAGACAGCATTGAGAAGGAGGACATCTGGCTTAGCCGAGCGTAACTTCCTTCTGACAGTCTGATGGCGAGGAAGAGGAGTTCAGGAAACCCGTTGTAAGAGTCATGAGAGCTGTGACGTTTGCTGGCAGACGCTGGAGACAGAGGGTGAAAGCTGTGTCCTCTCAGCTCTGATGCAACCTTTCATTTCAACTTCTAAAGGTTCAAGAAAAAAGCATAGATCTGATTGAACTTGTGAGCGAGCAGCTGAGAGCTGGTCCAGCTGTGCCCACTGTTCTAAGTTATACTGGAGGTCAGCAGCCAGAGAGGTGACGTGATCACTGTCCAGCATTCGCTGTCCTTCACGTCAGAGCAACTGACTCCTCAGAAGAGCAGGGAGCAGTCAGGGACCGAACACACCTGGCCATCAGTTTTCTGAAACATATCATCTCTTTGTTACAATCAGTAAATGGGTCTCCAGGATTAAGTTGCAGAAACAGGTTTTCTTTTCTCCATTTTCTGCAGTGGAATGTTTGTTTTGTTGTTGTTGTTACCTGGTGCCACTCCCTGCACCTGAGGTGGGCACCCAGGTGTGAGCAATTTGACCTGTTTTCTTGTATAATCAAGGGTTTTGTTACATATTTTTTCAATGTTCTTGAATAAATCGACTGGTTGATTGTGTTGAATATAATTATGTAGAGTATTTTGTGTAAAATATGTGAAAATTATATTTTCTTTTCTTTCTTTGCTCAGCTGCCTATCGATGGATGACATTTTGGCTCAATGTTCTTTACAAACAAAACTGTTTGGGAACACTTTGCATTGGATCCTTCGTTAAATTAAGGCCCAAAACCTGTGGTGGTATCATATAAACATAGAGCACCACCAGTGGGAGACAGGGCACTGAAGCATTTGGTCCATGTAACAATTTTCACTAAAACAACATAAATGAGGCGAATGTGGTGGGGCAGGGTCATTTCACAGTGAAGGATGGTAAATCCAGAGCATCTGTGCTGAGTTTGTACTGGAATAAACACACGCCTAAGCCTAAGTGTTTTGTCTCTGATTAAACTCTGATCGAGTCTGACACGTTAGTGGAGCTCTCTGCAAAGGCGCCTGTTCCTGGAAGAGTAGAGTAGAGTAGAGTAGAGTAGAGTAGAGTAGGTACTTTAATGATCCCACAGTGGGGAAATTCCTGTGTTACAGCAGCAACAGAGAACAACCAACATAACACCATAAGAGCACATCAAGTACATACAGTAACTCCACAAGTGTTTTAGCCACTTGAGCAACAATTATTACCTGATATTAATTGTTTATATATATGAAATACAGAGATCCAAACCCCAGAGCTCTAAATGGAGATTTAACCTAAAGTTCAGGAGCAGAACCAAGCCAGAACACACGCCCCTTCCTTTTCTAATCATATTTAAACCACCTGTTCAAACCAGTTTACCTCTTCTCTGCCCTTTTCAATCACTTCTATCACAAACGTGTGTACATGTGATCCAGTCTGTGAGGACAGCTCACCCTCTACACACTCAGCACGATATTTTCATTGAATCAGAGGTGACGACGTCATGAAAGCAGCCGATGTTTATTACAAGATATCCTGAGAAAACCAGTAATCACTTCCAGGAGGTAAAGCTTTTCCAGTCCTCCCAGTGTGTGTGTGTGTGTGTGTGTGTGTGTGTGTGGATGGCTGTGTGTTTATGTGTGGGTAATGGGCTGTGCATGTATTATTTAAGGATGTGTGTGTCCCCTCGTCATTGCTTTAAACTGCGAGCAGCATGCTGGGGGTTCACCCCAGTCCCTGGCCACTTACCAAAGCCTGTTTTCCTCTGTGTTCCTTTACAGTATATTACACCCAGACATACTCACAGCCATTCAAACATGCACACACACACGTGCATACCATATGTATCAGCCTACCGTACGTCCCTACTGAGATTAGCAGCGTTTATGTTTATCGGGGCTTGTAGAACTGCTTGTCGGAGACATTTATGACATTTATGCTCAGGACTAAATGTTTGGACCCTGGAGGCTCCGTGTCCCCCTCCACCTAACCTCTGTCCTCTCTGTACAAAGTTTACTGAGAGCATAATGTCTTGTAGAATGATTTTGCGTTGGCAGTGGCGACTAACCAGTGGCTCCACTACATGCGCTCCTGCTTTCCTCACCAGCCTCCACCTCTGCTGTAATCTCCCAGGTTGGCTCTGGGGAATCCATAAAATGAGGTTTATCTTTTTTACATCATATAATTAGACCTAATAAAGGCTGAGCTTGCTGCTGGTGCTGTCACACAACACGTAGCACTATGCGGGTCGAATAATGGCAGTAGCCTAACCGCTGGATGACAGGTTGAATAATCATTACAAACATAAATGGCACGTACTGCAGTACTCCAGGAACACAAACACTGATGAGATATCAGCGTCCATCAGGAGAGTTGGCAGGCTGTGTGTTTGATCATTTTGGTTTGTACACTATTACAAGAGGTTATGGATGTACGCACATATTTTCCATGTGGCATCAAATAAATCACAAATCACTTTCACCCTGAGCGCAGCTCTGAATCATGATTAAATAGCATAATATCTCTGTTTGACTTGGCCACCTGACCGGGCAGCCGACGTACGTTTCACCCAAACATGGCTTCTTTATCCAGTTTAAAGTGAAACTGAACAATTTGGTGTTGACATCAGGTCAGCTCAAACGATCCAGAGTTAAGTGCGGAGGGGTTTTGCAGCACACAGCGAGTGAACAAGTGCTCTGTGCAGAGAAAACTGGACTCAGACAGGAGAACGCTATCTGGGCCAGATTTCTATCAGACAAAAACAGAGAAAGATTCAGGGCATCTCGTTCTGTAACAAAAGAAAGTTACACGTGGGAGAAGCAAACAATAACAGGAAGTTTTGGAAACTACTATTAAATGCAAACTATACTTAAACATAAAGAAAAGAAACAGGAATCTTGTGTCTAAAGATGCAGTTTTTAGTGAGTAACTTCCTGCTTTTTAGAGTCTTTTCATTAAACTCTCAGTTTTGATGCAGTAGTTACTTTTCAGAATCTAATTAATCAAACTAAATCCAATCCAATCATCAGACTCTATTGATCCCTGGTGAGAAATGAACAAACTACCCAGCAAGATGTAAAGTACTTCACATTATAAACAAACAAGGTAGGAAACATTAGGTCCACCTTTACCAGCTGCAGCATTAAAGTGACGAGCACAGTAACACATTAATCACTGCAACCCAATAACATCATACACACTAATGTCAATGTGTCAATGCAGTACTTTTACTTGTAACAGAGTATTTCTACTTTTACTTAACTACACAGAGCTTTCTTACACCTGCAGATATCCCCTTATGCACACTCACATACTGTACATGTTGCACACACACACACACACACACACACACACAGCTCTCAGGGCAGCAATGGGAAAGTTGCTGACTGTGGGTTTGTTCCTGTTCCAGCTGTTCTACTGACAGCAGCGTTTCTCTGGGAAAAGCCAAAAGACAAATGAACCCAGTAAATGTGCACTTCCAAAGGGAATCACAGCAGCTGATTAAAGAGGGACAGTGTGTGCGTGTGTGTGTGTGTGTTTCTGAAACAAGATCCAGTGACTAATGCATCAGTTGATCAGTCTTTGTGTGTCTGTTTTTACTTATGTATGCACGACTACACAGCAGTATTATGTGTGTACATGCACAGTGTGTCAAACTGTGATACAGGCTTATGTATTTGAGACAGAGAGGTGGAAGGAAAGATTGTGCAACTTGCACAAGGCTGTACTTTGTTTTTATATAAGCGTGTAATCACGGTCGCTCAGTATGCAACAGATCAGCCGATTAGAAGAAAACTGTGTTTACGTAACGTATCTCTGTATCTGGGTTTACTTATGCATTATTAAAAGCTCTCAACAGGTTGTGTAAAATCAGCAAGAGAAAAAGCAGCTGCAGAACATAACATGAATAAATGATCGGAAATTATGCTATAGATTTGTTCTAAAAGAGGTGAGGTGGCTGGAGTCCGAATCAGACCTCAGCTCTCATAACTACTTAGCTGAACTGACTTTAACCATATTTCTAAGCTCAACAAATTCAAGTAGATGATGACATGGATGGGAAGGAGAGACAACGAGTCATAGCTGAGACGTCGAGCAGCTGCTGCAGAGACAGATCCAGATGTGATGCTCTGCAGTAAAGTGCTACTATCTGTCTGTCTGACAAACCGACGGAGAGAGAAACCCTTCACTTTCTCTACGTCTCCTCTTCCTCTCTCAGCCTCTGTCTCAGATATTGTGCTCACTCATGACCAAAAGCAGCGGACGATGGGACATAAACCGGACGTGTCATTCCAGTGTCACGGGCATTAATGTGAAACAGTAACCGCCCCCATTTGTTTGGCTTCAGTCTTTCTGTCAGATGTTGAACATGCTGCAGGGATTTGCTCCCATTCAGACACAAGAGCACTGCTGAGGTCCAACCCTGACGGTGGGCGACAAGGCTCACATTCAGAAAAAACACTTGGTCTCATTTCAAGTGAAATTTTATTTATGTAATCTGAGATCACAAACTGGACAAAGCCTTCACCAAACTGACCAACAACATGAGTGAACTGAAAAAAAAAAAATTATGTAAGATCATCAGGAAGAAACTGTGTTTTTATTTAAAATGTATTGATTTTATTGGTTTTTCTCGGGCTCGTTAAAGAGAGTGGAGGTGAAACTCAAGCAGCCTGATCAGTCGTAACACAAACCAAAGAACAACAGTGATTTAAACAAGCTGGCTGTGGAGATTACGTTTCACTAAATGCAGCAGAGAGAAAGAAATAGACATGAGGCATAAAATAAAGTGAAAGTTCTACAGGAGACTCACGTCTCAGATTCAGTGTGGATTAAAACATCTGACAGAATGAGACTATCAGCAGCGTGGGACGGACGTGAGACACGTAGAAAACGCCTTCAGAGTGGATCAGAGGTCGGATCCTCTAGGCAACAGGGAGATTTCACACACTTGGTATCCTCATCACTTACACTTGGAGAGTTGCACAACCATTTCAGCCAGTTTAACACTTTCTGCACAGTTGAGAACATTTCATCAGCTTCTCTAATTGAATACATTTGCCAGTTGAGTCCTAGTTGAACCATTTCTCTACTGTCTCCTTCCTCCCTCTCTCTTCTTTGTCTCTTATATTTCCTCCCACCTCCCCCTCCTACCCCCATTTATCTGAGCTAACTTTATCTCTTTCACCCTCTTTGTTCCTCTCTGTATTGCCTGCTTTGCGTCACTGCAGTGATTTATGGGTTAACATGCGACTGAAGTGTTGAAGTCCATCTTCCTCTGTTTCATCCTCATTTGTTCTTTCTCTGGTCTCTCTGTCCTCACATTAGCTCCTTGTGTCTGTATCTGCCTTTGACACACTTTGTCTTCCTACACTGTGATTCAGGTTTTCATCCAGATTAATAGTTTAATTTCAGCAGCTCCATCATCATCCTCACCCTGCTCCAGCAAATAAAGAAGCTGCTACCAGTTTTTCTTTCAAGCTGGTCTCTTAGTATTTTCTTACTGGTGTAAATCTGTGAAACAAAAGCTAAACAAATGTCAAAATGTCTGGAAAAGAAAACCACGTAACATTGAGTTCCACTGGCTAATAAAGGGATATAAAGGTTACGAGTTTTGTCTTGTGTTCATCTTTGGATCAGAAGTGGTCTTTTTCTTTTCAGTCCAGTTCAACAGGTGTGATGACTGAGACAGCAAAACAAACTGTGTCAATGATTTCATTTGATTTTTTATCTGCAAGGGAAAATAATTTGATAAACAAGTACAAATGTGACTCTGTTCACTAACACTTTGAGCCAACCCCAGATACGTGTCCTCCTTTATTTCCCTTCTTCACTGTGTGTCTCCGTTGACTTGTTTGAAGTGCGTCTCCAGCGGCCGGTCAGATCCAGAGAGTTGATAACAGTCCAGTGATCGGCCGCTGTGATACACAGGGCCGAGCTGGCTCCTGTTACAAAGAAACTCCTGTAAACTGCCGTGTTTCCTTTTTATCCCTTTCCTCTTTGCGGTGGCAGTTAAAGTGTTTGGTCGCCAGGACTGATAATGAGCCACATGTGGCCAGAACACAGCTGCACCCTGCAGCCCACGATAACACGATGAGTCGCACAATGGCAGCCACTGAGCCTCGTACACAGAATGGTTTGTTTGTGGAAGTTACAGAAGTAGCTGCATTCGTGGAACTTAAATTTACAAGATTTATGGATAGCACTCGTTTTGCAGATCTGATATTCCCCAACAGTTTTATCAGAGTTTCCTGAAAAGGACCAAGAGGTCTGGTACTAATTACAGGAAACAGAGACAGAGTTCAGAGGCTGTTATTTTAGTTACATTACGTGTCTGTTACTGACTTCCAGGTGAATTTCCACGAGAAACTATTCCCAGTAAATATTTATTACTGACATAAATGAATGTTTTACTAAAGCTTCCAGGATTAAAGGTTGGTGTCAGTTTTACTAATTTCCTGCCACAGAAAACACTTCAGCGCTGTTGTTCATGGCTCTGGTAGATAAACAATATCACCAGGGTTTCCTGAAAAGTTACACAACACAGTGGTATAGTAGCCACACACTAAGACCAGAACAAACAGTGTGGGATGAATTTGGCAGTGACAACAACAACCGACAACTGTGAAAATAAGGTACATACAGACTGACACAATCCATTAAGCACCGATGAGCCACCCGCACTTTTACCTCCACTGAGTAATTCTACTTTTCTTCCTATTTCAACTGATGTTCAGTTGCTGTTTTTACAGCGCAGTGCACCTTTGCTGATTCCTTTAAAAGCCAGCTGCAGCTGAGTCGTCAAGTTTAGTGTTGTGTTTAGACTGAAGGAGGCTGCCTGGCAGATAATGACTGTCATTAGCTGTTATTAGTGCTGTCAGCTCACACATGTCTGATGTGTGGCTGTGGAGGAGGATGAAGCACAGGCCCGAGCTCAAGCTCGTACTGAAATGTACTGTACTTCCTCTCTATTGCTCCACTCACACTGGGCCTCATGAACAAACACTGCTGTGCTCTTATGCTAAACCTTAAGACCTCTTACTCTGTTTTATAAGCTTGCTTTTATGAGAAGTTGGGTTCAGAAAACTTTTTTACCTGCACAAACTCAGTGTGAACTGCTCGTTTCAGCCTGATGAAAACCACCTGTTGATGTGGGATTTTATCATTAGCATGATCAATGATGTTCACACTGCGAAGATTCTAGTAGCACTTCCAGAAGTTACCAGACAAAAAGATAAGAAGCTTAGCAGGCACAAGGCCTGACACACTGGCCCACAGTGCAGCTCAGTAGTGACAGACAGACATGGAAAGACAGCGGTAAGACGTGAGACTAGATGCTACATGTCTTACTGAAGCAACGTCGTGTACAGCGTTGCTCATGAACAAATGAACTTTTCCATTAACTGTCTTCATTATAGATTTTATAACATGAATAAATGATCTGTGCCGTGTACAGTGGGTTTATCTGAGCCTGCTGCAAACAGCTGGCAGTGTCAAGCTACGAGAGTCACAGCAATAACACACAGTAAATGTCAATCACAATGAGGAGTTAAATGAGGCTGGCTGTTTTCCTTTTGGTTGGTCACTGTGTGGGATCCCTTTGGTTGTATTTGATCTTAACTAGTCTGTATTTGAGCTTCATTTTTTAAATCCTGTATATATCCACAGCTGGGGGGCAAACTAAATGATAAACCACCACCCAGCGCCGAGCAGAGCCTCGTCAGGGCCGAGTCTCCAGAGTAGCATCAGGTCTCCTCTGTCGGAGGAGGAAACTTCCTCCTTCCGAACCAGATCCCCTCACTGTGTCCGACCCCTCTGTGTCCGACCCACTGTGTCCGACCCACTGTGTCGTCCTCATGAAGCCATTCAGTGACCTAGAGCTGCAGCCATGAGTCAGTTCACTGGTAGAAAATGAACCTCAGCTATTTAGAAGCAACAGTCACCGACATGTTCTGGTTCCACCTTCTTTAATGTGAGGAGCTGATGCTTTTCTTTGTCAGACATGAGAATCAGCTGAGTCTCTGTGGATCTGCTGGTTGGACACAACGAGACGTGTGGAGACGCCACCTTTGGCTCTGGAGAGTCACAGTGGGACTTTATCCCCAGTGTTTGACATTCTGGGGACAAACAGGTCAATCAGATCATCAGGACGATGATCAGCTCGATGATCAGCTGATTGATCAGTGACCTGCTGGTTGGATTTCAGTCAGTCCGGATTCTCCTTTCTTTTCTCACCCGTCTGTTTATACATATCACCTTTCAACAGTTTTCCTACATAGAAACATTCACATGTTGCTCTGTGCTGCTAAATTACGATGAAAACATTTTCCAGCTACAGTGTTTTCCTCCGTTTTATGTGTGTGTGTGTGTGTCATAAACATGTTTCGTTTTCCTCTGTTTTATGTGTGTGTGTGTGTCATAAACATGTTTGTAACTCATAATGAGGCACACATGAAACCTAAATTTATGATGCAATACACTGCATGTGGTCTATAAACTGTAAAATAATGTGCACAAGCTGACATTTGACATCAGACTGAGAGTGCAGAAATGTTATTGTAAGCTGCAGGAAAACCCTCTGTCGGAGGTTACAGCTTATAGCTATAAGGTTAAGCTCAGGTTAAATATGCATCCTCTCTCTTTAAAACCACTTTCCTCCATCTTATCCCATCAGTTGCTGCTGCCTTCCCTCGTCTTTGTCTCTTTGCAGAGGGTTATCACTGACATAACCTTTGGCCACATCAAAGCAGCAGGAGCAGCAGCCGGCGGTCGGGCTGGGATCTGGATACGGTGGCTTTCCTGTCTCCCTCTCAGTCTCTGAGGCACAGCTTCATTTGAACTCAGTCATTTGGCAGAAAACTAAACAAGCCACACTTACTGCTGCTTACAGACTTAATGTCAAGAGAAACCACCAAACCACTGCAGAGGCCCAGGAAACCAAAGACTGAGTAACTGAGTGGTGAAACTTGAGAAAAACATATTTGCACCTTTGCCTGCAGCAGCAGAACTATATTGACCTACAAGGGTTTATGGGCAGCGTGGCTAAAAAAGTGGTCATGAAATTAAATGACAAAAACTGTTTAAACTCAAAGTACTTAATGGTCTCACTAATTTTAACTCATGTTCGGTAGGTAGGTGCTTGTTTCAGACTTCACAGAAATACTGGGCTGTGCCGCCAAAACGCAGACTTTCTTTGGTCATTATTTTCTGCAGAGATCCTCCAAAACATCTGTTTTTGTTTTTAAAACTGAAAATCACAACATTATTTAGCCACACTAGTGGCACGGTTCTGTGGCTGGTCAAGTCTGTCCTCCAGTCTTGTCTAGAGAGAAGTAGCTGAACAACATGACAACACTGTCACTCTGTGCATGTTAGCATGCTGATGTTAGCATGGACAGCCTCGCCCCTTATTTCCATCAGGAACAGCTGTGACTCGGTCACCGGAGCAGATCGCTGCCACTCCAGTCAATGCCAGGTGTGCTGGTGGAATCACAGATACACACCTAGTCTGTTTTCTTCCTGCTAACAGGCACTGTATGTGAAATACTGAAACTAAATAATTATGAGAATGAACAATTAAAACAGCCACAAATCTCTGGTCCATGTTGTTGATAATGACTCTCCAGGCTACAGCACAACAAAGTAGGAAATCTGCACCACAACAAGTTGCTCTGCTTCTGAACTAAGACGTCACAGAACCGTTGGCATTAGTCTAACATGATTCATGCTAAAGGAGCACATTTGTGGGATGCTAGTCGGGTCTGTCAGATCCCAGCTGTGTGGCTCATATTGTCGCTGGTGTCCAAAAACAACAAGGTGAAACATCACAAACACCACTAGATGCTCCATCATCTGTGCTGCGGCTGGAACCTGAACAAAGTTAAGGACATGGGCTTTAGCATCTGATTTGTGACTTCCTGAGCTCTGCCAGATAACATTTGCCACCAGTGACCATATGAGAAATGGAAACACTGAAAAGAACTTGAACAAATGGAGTAATCGAGTGCGCCTCAGTCATGGGGGTTGGGGAACAGAAAAAGTTTCTCTACTGCAGCCGGACTTCGTGACCAAGACACAGGACAGCTGTTGTGTAGAAAACTCTGGTCTATGCACTTTTGCATCATTCTGAAATTCCGCTTCTTTGTAGTCTACAAAGAAAACAAGTTATGAAAAGCCTGTGCACGTACAGGGCCTAATAAACTAAAGTTGAAACTTGATTAATATACAAAGAATGAATCAGCACCTTAGTCCAATTTAGTCAATTTTGATGCAAAAAGGCCAAACTCAATAGTTGTAAATAGGCAGATGCTCAAAACAGACAAAACAAGCAGGTTAAATATATTGTTTTGGCATTTTTCATGGCTTTCTGACATTTTATACACAGAAGATAAAGAGAAACCTGGAAAATAGTAAATGTTAATTTAACCAATCAGCTAAAAGCCTAATACACAGATTTTTACATATTGTAGCACAGTCTGATTTTATGAGGCTACACTCTGTTGCCATGTTCATATTGTCTACTGTATTTTTGTTTTGCTGTGTTTTTATGCTACAGTACAACGGTATTGAAAAGAAGATTTTAATCTCAATGAGCCTTTTATCTGATTAAATGTAAGGAACATGAACAGAAACATTTTGTAGATGTAAATGCAGAAACTTCAGTCATTTCATCTGGATAAAGATACAAACCAGATCAGTTACAAAGCCGGGGTCGAATCTGGGAATCTGTTGGATGATTTCATTTACTTTAACCCTAAAAACGACACTTTGGTGCTTTAATGTTCCGGGGGGGCGGTGACTAACGTGGACTAGTGTTTTTGGAGTCAGAATGTGATTAGATACTGTCGGCCGACCCTGGCTGAACCCTGAAGGTGAAAGGTGAAAGGTTGGCCCTCTGTCTCCCGCTGGGCTGCTACAGGCCTCAGCTCTGGACTTGACCCCGAGCCTCCTCTGAGATTCAGCACTGTGGGTGGTAAACACACAGGCATGCACGCACATGCCTACATACACATTAATCTCACATAAATTCATATGCACTCACACAGCGGCTGAATCGCAGAGGTTTGATCCGGTGAAGCACCACTCGGACGTTACACTCTGCAGGACCTTCCAGGAAGAAACTCAACCCCTCCTTCAGCTACTAGAAGAAAGAACCTGACTCTGGTGGGCAGCCTAAGTCATCACGTTCTTACTCGCTCCATTTACACCTGAATTTATCTAAACCTGGGAAAGGGCACCAACCTGCATCGAGATGTTGAGATGAGATTTATTTGACTGATCCATAAAGTCTTTGTAGTTTAACTTGTAAAACATCAGCCTCCTTCTTGTGTAACATTCAAATGATTGTGATGAAGATGAACGGGGCCTCCCCACACAGAGTCCTTGTAAAAATGTTTTCTTTCACTAATTTGATTTTATGGATCAACAGCACCTGCTGCACCCAAATCACTACGATCTGCACATCAGCAGGAGTTTGAACGGTTTTACGGTCTGGAGATGATGGAGATGATGGAGGTACTGCGATAAAAACCAGAGGTACTGTGTGTTCCCTGTGTGCTGTGGAGAGACTACTGCATTAGACCTCATTGTAGTTATCTTTGCTCACCACTGTTGCACATAAAATAATGTCACTAGTCAGTGTTTGTTCCAGTTATCTTTGCTCACCACTGCTGCACATAAATAATGTCACTAGTCAGTGTTTGTTCAGTTTGAAAACCACTTGTCTGTTCCTACTGGTTTGACTGAGCTCCTGTTCAGTGGTGGTGGAACTGGAGGACTACGATGAGCTGCCTGCACGTTACGTCGTCCCAGTGCTCATGAAGAGGCTGGACACACCGTGCGTCTGCAGCCTTCAGGACAGTAGTGGAGTTAACAGTGACAGGAAGTGCAGTGCAAAGGGAACTCGTTATAGAAAATAGGAAAAACGCACAATTCACTGGCAGAAAATGTCAAACCTTCGTAATTAAGAGCAATTATTAAGTTTTACTGGCTGTATACAAGGTTTTATAACGTTCTCATTACGCAGCACAGAGCCAGAGCTTCGCTGGAACAACAGAGGGGAATATTATAGTTTGTTAGGACAACAGAAGGGAACACTCGCAGCTTTTCTCCTTATTGAAGCCAGCTGCCACTCATCACCGGCCATAACCTGAAACTTTGATCTCTGTCCGACAGCTCACCGAGCAAGAAAAACTAGGCTGTTACAACCTTAAACAACAACACACACACCCATTGTGTACACAGCTGCTGAAACAACTGTAATGTCTGCTGACAGAATCCTGAGTCACAGAACTCGTTAGCGTTTATTAGGAACACATTTTCTCAGCGTTTTGTTTCTCTGGGTCTAAAGCAGGGTTACACGGCGGAGGATAAACCAACCATCAACAGTGTGTGGCAGCATGTGTGCACCCTGTCAGGAGTCCAACACGCTGCCATCTCTGATGCTGGATTCAACCTCTAATCAGTGTGTAACGTTTAGATTTCACCATGTTCTGCTAAAGGGATGTGTGGTTGTGAGAAACACTCCAGAGCTGACATACACAGCATTGCACAACTTCTCCTGAAGGAGGCCACTTTGCTTGGTCAGTGTCAAAGTAGCAAAACATTCATGAGCACTTTCATCTGCCCTTTGTAAAGATGCAAAACTGCAACATGTGCATTGTTTTCATTGCCTACGTGTCTTTTTCTACATGAATTACATTATTTATAGGAATGTAAAGCGTCAGTGTCTGAGCAAGAGACGAGAGCTAAGAGGACAGTTCACCTCTTACCTTCTGCAGCCACTGGGTGTTGTTCTCCATTGTGCTCTCCAGGTGCTGCAGTTTCTGAGCTGACCAGTCACTGTCCATAGGTGGCGAGTCTCTCTGCACCACACTCGTCCCGCTGCGAGAGCCACCAGATTGGTCCATCTGCTGCACTGGCCGTGTTGGATGCGATGGTACCTCCTTCTCTTCTCCGCTCCTCCACCGCCGCCTCCTCCTCCTCTTCTTTGGCTTCTTCCAGCTCCTCCTCGTTCTGTGCTTGTAGCAGCAGCTGCGTCAGCAACGACTGACAAGGCCCAGAGCAGCAGAAGCACCAGCAATCCCCAGCCGAGATTTAAGCTTTTCATGGCGCTCTCTTCAACTGTATTGAACTGAATTCTCTCAGAGTGATGAAGTTAAGAAGGCTGGTTCACCCACTGATTCCCTCTAGGAAAGCATCTGTGTGCAGGGCATGAGTCTCTGCACCAAGTCTCTTGGGCTTGTTCTCTTTCTCTTTCAAATTAGTTTTCTTGTAGATCAGATGTTTTTGAAATGCAGAAGCAGAAAGCGACACCTGAACTGTTGTCTGACAATAAAACGTCTTCCCTCCCTTCTTTACTTGTGATGAAGAAGTACAGCAAGATAAGGATCCATCTTCTTTCTTCCTCCTTGTCCTTCTTTTGTCCTTGGATCTTAATTTTCTCTGCAGTCAGGTTTGTCTTACTGATAAAACACTTTTCAGGATGGGTCCATTGGCTTGACCCTGGGCAGGTCTTTCATGGCTTTCTTGAAATCCCCTCCTGTCCTTAATGTGCCTGGTGCAGGTTTAGATCCACTCTGGAAAAAATATGGATGGAGAGAAAGAGAAGAAGATAAAGGGGGTAGAAATGATGTGAGGATGGAGACGAGTCAATGTCTAAAGTGACCGAAGGAACGAAATGGACTTCTCAGTCCTCAAATGTGCAGGAATACAAATGTCCAGACTTCTCATCCTTCTCTAGTGGCTCCAGTTTCAGAAGTGGCCAAAGAGAAATAGCCCCCGTCTTATCTGGGCTGGCTGAGAAAAGGAGGAATGGGCGAGGAGGGAGGAGGAGGAGAGAGAAAAGACTGAGGGAGAGGGAGGAGTGGAAGGACAGGAGACCTGAGGGAGGTCTACTACAGCACCCTCTGTGAGAGGAAAAGAAAGGAAAGAGGGAACGAGAAGTAGCCTAAAAAAGTAAAAGGGGAAGATGTATGGAGTGAAAAAGAGGAGAGTGGGGGAGGTAAAAAGAGACACATCCAGATAAGACAGACAAACAGAGAGGAGGAGAGAGCAGGAAAAGAAACAAAACTGCTGACAGACAGAGGAAAGACAGAAAGAAATGGGCAGATTATTTGCGGACTGATCTTTCGGTTTTGAAGAAAACCCCCAGGCCTTGTATGGTCATTCACAGTGAGTCACCAACTGGAAGCTAGGGATTTCACTATGTCCTCTAAACTGAGCTGTGCTCAGTATCAGGGGAGATCGAGGGCTGAGGCAAACCACGTAGTCCACCATCCTCTGAGTCTAAAACCTGTCAGATGGTGTACCTTCTCCCTGCTTCTCACGGGCCCTGCTGCTCTGCACTCCACAGAGATTAGTTCCAGACAAATGGCTTGGTCCCAGACTTATGAGACACAAGTTCCACATGTGGGGGGGAGACAATGGAAGATGTCGGTTATCGAGTTTATTTGCATAGCGATAAACTAGTCTGCAGAAGTTGACTGATACAAATGCAGACAAAATACTTTGAGAGAGAGATAAGACGCACTCATTGTACAGATTGTGCAAGAAGATGAAAATCCTGAAATTTATCTAAAGTGACATCTCAAAACAATAAAAGGAAGCAAAGAGACAAAGATTTCTGTGGAGGACCTTGTGTCCCTGCACCATCCTCTGCTGGTTGAAGAGGACACGGGGATAAAAAAGCTCCTTTCAGCGTCTTATTTATTTTGACATCATATATTTTCAGCACGGCCTGACCTCGGCCTGCTGTTACTGCTGTGCTGCAACGTAGATCTTAACTTGGAGGGGTGGGGGCGCTCACTTAGTGTGAGCCAATTGGTCCTTTGGGGGAAAGCACAGGGGTTACACAGCGAATGGCTTCTGCCCCAACCAGAGATCATTCTCATGGGAACAGGAGCGGACAGGGAGCTGGCTGCACAGAGCTGCAACACATAGAGCTGCTGTTCCTGCGCAAACTCTCCCTGTTGCATCGTTTCTTTCTGAGAATTTATGAGATCAAACTGTTGTCTGTAAAGTGACTCTCGCATCAAGATAAAAATCCACAGACAGAGCCATGAGTCAAAACATGTTTTCTTTCATCCAGCTGCACAGCAGGTTTTAATTCTATCTTCATTTATCCATGGACAGTTTTAATTTATGAATTAGTGATGATATCTTAATGCTCTCTGACAGACTGACAAAGACACAGGCTGTCTCACAGGATGACAATGCTTTAGAAAACACAAGCATAAACTCTGCAGGAAACACGTAGCAGAGGTGGAGAGAGTAAAACGCTGTGCTACAAACTGATCAGCTGCTCGCTAATGCTAAACAGTCAACAATAAAATTACCAGGGAGGAAGTTTCATTTACATTTGTCTCATTTGTTCTTCCATGTTTTTTTTTTTTTTTTTTTTTTTTGTGGTGGTTTGAATTTAACTTGAGGAAAAACTTACGCTTTACTCGCAGAATAGATCTCGATCCAAGTTGTGGATTAATTTTCCCCAAACATCCCCCACATTGCCCTGAACATCCAGACCCTGAGGACAGGATCCTACTTTCCATCATGATACTGGTGTTTTTGTTTGTATTGATCCAGCTCGTCCTTACTGAACATCATGACTTCTCATTCTCGTTAACTTAAGTCAGCAGAGGGACAACGCGTCTTATCTATATGTTCATTGTACACTGAACCTGTTAATATCCATGGATGCAACTTAATGTACAGCTGCTTTTTAGATTTTTTAGATTGTCCATCTTACTATGACAGAGTAGATTACAAAGTCTATTCTAGCCTCCATTTTCTGTTTTGTTTTTTTTATTTTGTTTATTTCTGTTATATATTTTTAAGCAGACTTCTTACGGTTTGGGGTTCAGGGCCTTAATCAAGGGCACCACCGTGGTGTTGATGAGGGGTGGGCTGGGCAAGTGCTGCTTTGTCCCACCCAGATTTAATCCCCTTAGTCACAAGCTTGATTTTCTAACTGTTAGGCCCTCACAGCCTGTTTGGCTTTATATATAATTTAGCCTTAGTGTGAGTTTCCAAAAACTCATCGCTTATTTTAGGGATGTGTTTGTCTCTCGTCACAGTTTAGCTGAATTCTGATGAAGTCACGTCATTCCCGGTTTGCTTTGGTTGAAGAAGCAGTGAAGTTGTACATGCAAACACAAAGCAAAACAACTGCATTACAAACGCTGAGCCGTAGCCATCTCCAGATGCCAGAGATTAGGGCAACATGGCATGAAGTGTTTCTATCCTCTGCAGTTCTGTGTGCTATCTGCACTTTCTTCTCTTCAGGCTGATATCAGGACAGAGGGCACACGAGTAATGAACCAGCCCTTTCACCTTCCCTCTGTGGGAAAGGACGCAGGGATGAGGACGTGTTTTCTTATTCCAGGATCTGATTTCAGCTCACTCTCTTTTTTCGTCTCTTTCTAAACTTGATGTTCGTCTCTTTGTCGTCCATCTGAATCCTCTCCTCTACTGTTGGACACATTTACCACATCTTGGTTTGGCGACTCTTTCCTCCTGGTACGTTTGTAGAAACCAAAGTGTTTGAGTTTCATTTCCAGTGGTGGAAAACAACTGAGTACTTTTACTCAAGTATTATACTTAAGTACTGTACTTTACTTGAGTATTTCTATTTTCTGCTACTTCATACTTGGAGTGGTATTTCTACTTTTACTCACAGTAAGTAAAGTGAGTAATTCTTCCACCACTGTTCATTTCACTAATGAACCAACTGTTCTGGGAAAAAACAATGTTTATAAAAATAAAGAAACCATCTTGTTTTATTTTCCTCTGAATTTAATTCAATTTGTTCACTGTGAATTCTCAGACCACTGGTTTGATTTTTAGTCTTCTTTCCCTCCGATGCACCAGTTGTTTTTGTCAGTCTCTCTACATCTACAACGTCCTTGTTAACAAAAATACCTGAAGTTATTCGTCCATATTGTTGTGATTCCAT
>NW_018128359.1:145041-158111 GCF_001952655.1 Monopterus albus
GCAGGAATGGGGCTGTAGAACAAGAAGAAGAGAGAGAGCATTAGTTGGATTCAGCTTGAAAGACAGACTCTGACAAACAGAGAGAGAAACAGAAAACATTTCCTGTCTTGAGGTTTCAGATGACAGAGTCTCTATGAGAAAATAATCATCTCGGGTCTAATAAAATTCTACTTTGACTACAATCTGCAGAATCAATTACTGCTCTACATAAAAAATAAAAATGCTCTGTGTATTTCATGTTTGAAATGAAAAACTCCAATTTCTTTCCTTATTGCTGATAATACTGACGATGACACTCAGATTGTTCAGTACTGACAGTTTATAGTTTGGACAGATTAGACTGACAGAAACTAACAGAAACCCTGCTTGAGCATCACTGGCTTTTATATCTGCCACTGGATGTTGATGCTATTATTAATTACTTACTTCACTTTTACACCAGCTATGCAGCTCGACTACCACTGAGAAAACAGGACTTACAGTAAGTGGGACACTGTTCCAACAAGTCCTGTACAATACATTTGTCGCCGCCCTCCAATTTGACCCACAGTAGTGCCACCTGGGTTAAAGCCCCTACAGTGGGAGGCATTTGGCAAACAAGAGCAACGCCATAGATGTCATCCAGCACAGAATGAAATTCTGCACCATTAGCCCTGTTTTAAAACAATATTGTGTCTGTCCCCTCCCTCGGCTTTTTACTCTACTGCAGCAGGTCAGAACAACTATAAGCACATTTGATATCTAATGTGGCTGGACAGCGTGTCTTTAAAAGTAATTCTGAGAGACCTACAGGCCTTACAAGGGAACGACACATCAACGCAGGCCAACAACTCTTTAAACCTTTTCATACCGACACTAGCAGTCAAGGTCTGGACACACGTTCCTATTGACCTCGGGCTGGTGGTGTATATGTACATGATGTGTTGTGAAAAGCATTCAGTTACTAGAAACATCATGAAACAACTGAAATCCATGTTATGACTTTTCTCCTGGGCAAAACCTTCTCCAGGAGTGTGGGGGAAGGTTTCATTAAAGACAAATACAGTCAGACAGACCACAGACAATAGATGCTGCTGCTACGTCTGATTGGCACAGTGTCGGCCTGAGCCATTTTAACATTCCCTGTTTTAATATAGGACAATTTCTCCTTCCTCTGAGCTGCTTTCATATATGGTTATTTTATCTTCCTATTTTATTTTTTTATTTTATTTCATTTTAGTAACTTATCTTTGATTTTGATTGATATATTTATTATGGCACCATTATTCTCTACTTTATGTACATTACAGCGGTTTTCACTCTGTTTTCATTTTTCCTGCTAACTTCATTTCACTGTTTGCAACCTGCTGTGTGGTTGTGTTGTCCTTAATTTGCTGAGTAAGAGCAAACACCAAGACAAATTCCTTGTATGCTTGCGTAAAGTTGATTGACTGACTGATTGATTACTGTGGCGTCTACCTGCTGCTGATCTGATGATCAGGTGAGAGAGAGTCACCTCTGCACCTGCCGCCTCAGGCTACCAGCCAGTTTGTTTGTACCTGCTGCTACACAACAAGTGG
Source organism: Monopterus albus (assembly GCF_001952655.1). Taxonomy (NCBI): domain Eukaryota; kingdom Metazoa; phylum Chordata; class Actinopteri; order Synbranchiformes; family Synbranchidae; genus Monopterus; species Monopterus albus. The sequence continues at coordinate 146,601 of NW_018128359.1, forward strand.
CATGGTCACATGGGGCGCAGCAAAGTGCCAGAGCCATGCACGAGTCCACGTGCTTTGGTTGTTAGGGCCTTACACAAACATGCAGCAGGACATGCTGATAAACTTAGAGATTTCTCCTCACGCTCTATTACTCTGCCACAACACTATGTGGAGTAATGTGTGTGTGTGTATACAGTGGATATAAAAAGTCTACACACCCCTGTTAAAATGCTAGGTTTCTGTGATGTAAAAAAACAAGACCAAGATAAATAATTCCAGAACTTTAGCCACATTTAATGTGACCTATAACTTGTACAACTCAATTGAAAAACAAAGTGAAATCTGTTTTTCAGTGGGAAGTAAAAATAAAAAACTAAAATAATGTGGTTGCATTAGTGTGCACACCCTTAAACTAATATTTTGTTGAAGCACCTTTTGATTTTATTACAACACTCAGGGATAAATATCTCCGGCTCAACACCAGTCAGTCAGAACTGATGAAGCCTCTTGGATGAGATGTGAAACGTCTTCGATCTAGAAATCTAGTCCAGGTTCTTTCTATACACACACACACACACACACACACACACACACACACACACATATATATATATATATTTACACACTGTAAACACAATCACTGTATGTCGCACTTGATGTCCAGAACGTCAGAATGTGAAGCAATGATTGAACCTGATGGTGTAGTGCGGCTGTGATGGATGAAGGCGTGACCCTCCTCACACCTGCAAAAACACATGATGGGATGTAACCTGAGAAGTTTTACTTACTGAGAAAACCAGGGTCTCACACACACACATGCTGAGTGAGGTGAAAGGTCAGGGAAATAAACAAATAAATAGAAAACAACTGGGCTTATTTTTGGAGACTCCCCTGAAATGTCATGTTCAGGTTTTCAGGGGGTGCGAGCAGTCAGTGAGGGGCCTGGGACCCCCTGTGTTTCGCAGGCTGGTGCTGATATCCTGATATCTGACTCACTGTGGAAGTGAACAAGAGAAGAACCAACCGTCGTATATCGAAGGTTTCGTGCTGATCTGAGCATCAAGAGCTTCAGCTGAGTCGTCTCACACTGAGGGAATGGGACTTTTACTTCACACCCAAGGTGAGCTAATGTCAAAAGTCCCCCCCACGTCAACTCTACTGAACACTCTGCGAGGATTCACCACTGAAGAGTGTGAAGAAGTCTGACTTTTCCTGTTTCTTGACGAGATAATGTTTTATTTAATGAACGTCTCACACTTTACACACAGTAGCATGTTAACTCCTCGTCCAGCGTGGGGGGGAAGAGAAGGAAACAGGAACGCTTTCAAGCGGGGAGTAAACACATATCAGTACTTTAAAACTGAGAATTTACTGCAGTTATATCAATCTTCAGAGAGAGTGAGATTTGGCCTAAATGCAGGAAGATTCCTCGCCATTAGTGATGACCATGTTTACACTTCATTATCTGCTTCATTCGAGCTGTAAAACATGTTCGAAACCTGATAACAGCAGTTATGAAGATTAACAAGGCCACTGTGAATTTGTGACACAGATACAAACAACAAGATGAATCTTGAAAGCAAAATTATCGGCCTGTTTTAGTGGCGTTTCAGGAATTAAACAGCATTGGTGAGAGATGTCCTGCAGCCGACAGCTACTGACAGGCTTTTAAATCCCTCATTAAACATGCGACACCTCCCCTGTCTGTGGGGTAACATTAGCCTTCATCAATCAAACTTCACAGTAACACGCCTACACTCTCTAGCACGTCAGGTTCATGTATCTAATACATTACACGCTCTTTTTTGCAGTGATACAGTAATGTACTGTAAAGCTGCCTCATGGAGTTTTGTTTCTACATTAATCTCGTTGGCATGAAGCAAATCCTAGATGTGCATTAAGAACTTTCTCTTTACAGAAGAAATCCCTCTGTTCATCTTTCTGTGCATGGCAGCGCTGGCAAAGCACAGACAAACATCTTCTGTCCTGCTCCTTCTTCAGTTTGGGTGTATACCAGGTCAGGACTGGTTCAGGCCCGTGGACTTGTGTGTGGCTAAACACAATCAGCCAGAACATGTTATTGCCTAGTGATCGTGTATAAGATGAGCAAACAGTTCTACATAAACAACTGACCTGGCTCTTTTTAAACTGCAGTGCATCACTCAAGCAGGAACTTCTGCTTTTACTCAATAACGCTCTTCTCACTAGCAGCTCATAAATAACTAATAAATCACAATCAATCACAGCCAGGGGCTTTATAAACACCAATCAACTCTTCATGTGTGTGTTGGAATACTTGGATTTGATCTATAAACCATATAAAATCTCTGTTATCTGTGTTTTCTTTCCAGATTGGCTGGCAGTCCCACACCCATGAACCAATAGTGCACACTCAGCCATTGTTGCATGTTTCACTTGGAGCAGACGATGTACATTATCCAGAAACCATCAGTGCTTTGTGAATTAAGGCGAGCGTCCTCTGACCACACGGCCAAGACACCCAGGGAAAATGGCCCGTGTTATTAGTTGTGAGAGACACAACACAGTCACGACAGTGTGTGCAGCGTGAGAGTGTGTGTATGAGGACTCTGGTATTCACACAGCAGGATGCTGCTTTAATGGTTTCTTCTGCGATCACTGTTGTCATACTTTATTATTTCCCTTTTGTTGTACCTCAGGCAGGCCCTGCTTCACACATTCACACTCTGCTGTTGAAACGAACTCTGGTGGACGAACAGGAAATGGGTCAGACTCATTTTTACTTCATCTGTCAAGGACTTCGGGTTGAGAGGAGATTTTGGTCTGGCACCAGATTTGATAACGCTGGACCACGTGATGCAAAAAGTTATAATGTGTCGAAGCATCATGCTGTGTAACGCAGCAGGGCAGCTTTCAGTAGTTACTTAACAGGACTAAAAATCAAAGGACATCACATGACATGCAGCTGAGCAGTTAGGACACATATGGCCACAACACCCCAGTCGGGGATCTTTGCTGACACCACTTCCCTTATTTCCTCTCTGCCCATTAAAGGTAAAAATATCACACTAATGCTCTGTTGGTAAAAGCTGGGCGGAACATATCTACAGGTGACTGAGAAAGGTAAACCGTACAGCCATGTGAACACAAACTTAACGTAGAAGGAGAGGTTAAGTAGAAGATCTCATCTCATCACAACGCTGTTAAAGTACGTATGAACACCCTAACAATGGTTATGCCTCATCATCACTATCACTACAGTAAACAGTTCCTACATCTTACCTTATAACAGTATTCCCCTTTCTGATTTACATCAGATCATCTCTCCAGAAACTGTCAGCTTCCCCTTATACTGATGAAACCTCCTTCTATAACACATTGCATCAGCATCAGGAACTTCCTATTGAGTGTCTCTCCCACTCTGTCTCGCCTCCTTTATGTCCTGTTTACGCCAATGAGAGAGCCGAGGCCTGATGAGGAAGGAGCGACAATCATGAAACAAACGGGGAAGGACAGCATGAAAGGAGGGTGCGAAGTTTGTGGCTAACAGAAATGTCAGGAAACACTGAGCATCAACCAACTGCCAAGACAAAGTAAAATAATTAACTAACAGGAGTTAATTAACCAGCATCTGAGCATCTAAAACCAACATAATGAAGAGCTTTCTTCTACTCACCCTCACACTGATGGCAGGTAAAAAAGATTAATACCTGATTACTGACATTACAGACTAACACATGTAACCTATTACCCTCCTCTAAAATGTTTTAAATTGTCCGTGGTCTGGTTGGTTGGTTTAATGTGCTTCACTACAGCCAGTAATAAGAGTACAAGTCCTAAATAGACACATTGTGCTGCAATATTTTACGGTAAATCTCAGCTCATTTAGTCATTAAGACAAAACTTTCATTACTTTCAGTTCAGCTCTCAGTATTAATCATTTATGTACACAGTGGGTATAACTCAATAATTAATATAAGTTTACTACTAAATGAAAACTCCCCTCGTTAACTGGCACTGATGTTTTTGTTTGTTTGCCGTGACAATTTAAAAAAGTAAACTTTTAAATGTGTGTGGTAGACATCTTTATTTTTGTTACTTTTCTTCAGTTTAAAATATATATATGTACAATAACTTTAAAAATGTTAAAATGACTAAATGTCAGCAAGTGTATTTCTATTTCCAGGTTATAGAGCATATTTTTGCAATAAAGTATTAAAAACACAGTTAAAATAATAAAAACTGACAAAATCACAAATCTGAACAGGATAACAGGTAAAACAAGTTCTGGCTTCACTGACGCAGTTAAAGGCAGCTCAGAGGTATTTATTAATTATTATTTGTGGTTGTTTCAGTGTCATGATGTGAACTTTTCTCTTTGACCTACAGGCCGTGAAGCCTCAAGTGACAAACTGCCATGTACAAAAGGATGGGTCGAATTCACCTGCAAGTATCCTAATAGAAATAAAAATTATGCAACGATTGAGGTACATTATCAACCAGAAACTGTACGCAGCACTGAAAAGGATAAGTGGCAAAGTGTGGGCAGGTATTTCCTGTACCATGACACACAAAGTGAAAAACTCAGGGTGGCCATCAAAAAAATTCAATATGGGGACTCTGATGACTACAAGTGTGTATTTTTCCCAGGACAGCATAAAACAAAAGTGAAAGGTGGTAAGAAATGTTACATTTTCTTTCATTTGTTTCTCATGTTCTTCGATAAAGCACTCTGTAACTGTGATAATAGCCACATAAAAATAATAAGGAATGAACTGATACCACGTTTTTAAACTGCATACCAGTATGAGTACTGACATTTGAGTGCAGAACTACCAAGTATCGATACCAGTTCTCAATAATAATGAAGCATTTCTTCTATAAAAATGACTATACAAGTGCAATGAGACCTTGTTTCCTTTCTGAATAAAAGTTTAAATCATATATGTAACAGGAGGCTGTTGGTGACGACCATCATCATCCATTATCAATACCGTTTATTCCTGAACAGGGTCGTGGGGGGCTGGAGCCAATCCCAGCTGACACTGGGAGTGAGGCAGGGTCCAGCCTGCAGTTCCACCGACCTACGTAGTTATGTTATTTCAGGAGGTGCTTCTATGGGTTATGTGAGACGGAAGGGACAAATGACCATATGGTTATGTAGGACTTGTTGGTTCCATCACGTGGTAGGGTTAGTGTCATATTTTATGTTTTACCTTTCAGAGGAAATGAGGTGTCGGAGACCACTGACTCAAACTGCGTACACAACAGCTAAAACCACCATCACGTGTAATAACCCAGCAAACGGCTACAGATCCACTGCTGAGTTCTTCTGCAAAGAGGGCAGCTCCTCCTGTGGGGACCTTTTATCAGACTCTTCTTCGAAGTCAAACGGGAGGTTCACTTTCACAAACACAGGCAGTGGCTTCACAGTGTCCATCAGTAACGTGTCCTCACAGGATGAGGGCGTCTACTGGTGTGGAGTCAAACCAGATAAAGGAAGTGACAGTACAGGACTAACACAGATACAACTGAAGGTTCAAAGTGAGTAACACATCTACAGTACTACACATTTGGCTGCTTTCTAGGTGTCAGAGGTGTGTGACACAGCACAACATGTAACAAACACTGAGATGTTATATTGGCAGCAGACGACTCTGGCTCACATTTGATATTTAGCAGAAGGCAACTATCATAAAATAAACACCTATACATACATACAGTGATCTATACTGTGCATCTAAATGATTAAAAGCCATGGGGTTAGAACTGTCTGAGCATAATAACCTGTCTATGTCTGTCTACAGACATTTCCACCTTCACAGCATCACCAGCTGTTGGACAGGACCTCATGTACTGGTGTGGTTACCACAGTGGTACTTATGAAAATAAATTCATCTGTAAGGGAGAAGATCCATCTACATGTCAGCGTCTGGTGAGCACTAACCAGGGAAGTGTCGGCAGGAGGTTCTCCATGAAAGACGATAAGAGCCAGAGCAACATCACTGTAACGGTGAGAAGAGTAACAGCAGACGACACTGGGACGTACTGGTGTGGAGCAGAAAGCACTGACAGTGGACACAGGAACCAGTTCCTCCACAGATACCTGATCACTGTAGGTGAGTGTTCAGTTTTTATTGCTTGGCTATAATCTGACCCCCGTTCATCTATTCATCTGACTACTGGTGGTGAGGTTCACTTGTGGCAGGTTAAAGTGCCTCCAACAGCTGAGACGTCCGTCCCTGCTGAGTGTCAGACACTGCTGATGCTTGTCGTAAAGTGAGATAGTGTGTTATTTAAGTTACTGTATCATGTTATATCCACTTCAAATACAAAATATAGGCTCTACTTTATAAAATGTTTTATCAAAAATACTCTCTTATATTCAGAGGTGTTTCTAATATTCTGACCCTCTGATGTATGTATAATGTAGCCCAGTAGAACACCACCTTTAGCCATGACCTCAATAATAAACATATAGTTGAATTAATATATTCAGGACAATGTCACCAAAATCTGAACCATTTATTTATTTTATTTATTTATTAATTCCAAGCATGTAATAAAACAGAGAAAAAGAAAAAAAAAAATCAACATGTAACACAAAACAACCAAACCAATTACCATATACAACCAAAAAAATAGAAATTTCTCTTGATTGTCTTGCAGAAGGCTCTTTGGCGCTGAGAGGAACTGCAGTCATCTGTGTAGTGGTGCTGGTGATTATTGTGGTGCTCGTCTACAAACGTATGAGGACTTTTTGTTTAGTAAACTGCACAACATGAAACACACATGTACAAACATGCACACTTTTCTTAGTGGAAGTAGGTGATTAGGCCATCCATGTCATTTCTGTTTCCTGGCTGTGAACAAGCCTGATCGTACTTGTTCTTCTCTGCCAGGATCTCAGTGTTCGAGAAACACAGGACATGGAGCACAGAACAACACAGAGGTAAGTGTGTGTATCTCTGTAGATGTCCAGTGTGTGTGTGTGGTTCATATGATGTGTTCCCTGCAGTATGAGGCACCTCGGGGGGATAAAAGAGCAGTTGGTGGTTTTTGGGAGGAGCCCACATGATGTCAAACCGTCTTTAAGGACCTCAGTATGATTTGGTGTTTAGCACTAGGACTGTGTATCATGTATTCATCCTGTGTTTCATTCTGAAGGACCACAGCTATGCAGAGATACAAGAGCACCCCCAGAAGCCAGCCTCAGGAACTGAACTGAAAACGGTTTATGCCACTGTCAACCTTCCCCCAAATCCCTCTGCCTTCATGTTCTACTCTGAAGTCAACAGCTCTGGTGAAGTCAGTGGGGACACATATTCTGCTGTGAGGGACGATGGCCAGCACTGAACCTACTCGGCTGCCAATCATCCAACCAGGCTTTGTGAAGACGCTCTTGGTTCCACTGCCAACAGGCCACAGCAGCAATGAATGAAGCTTCTTTTTCAAAACCAGGCACAAAGAGAGCAGCGCAAACAGCAGCCAACAAGTCTATTGAACTGTGTTGAAGAGACTGAATTGTCTGCCTCGTGTTCCTTATGTAAACTTTATGTTCTGTACAAAACATTCTGTGGTAACCTGTACCATTTCACGCACGGCTAATCCTGTGGCAGAGAGGCTCTGCTAAACAGACCGTATTACATCTTTGGTTTTTCCCTGTATTCTAACATGTCTTCATCTATTAATATATTTATCTTCATGTTTTGTTGCTTGATACTGTTAACAGCTTTTTTGTTGTTCTGCTGGTGGAGTGTATTTAAGAAGAGAAAAAGATTTAGGACACTATTAACTTTGTTTAATTCACCAAGGTTTAGTCACAGGCTTTCTGCTAGTGTTGTAGTCAAGACCACCTAAACGAGACCAAGACCAAGACCAAGACCGGAGTGTATCAGGGCCGAGACAACCACTTAAAGTCTTGGTCTTGTTTCAGTGGTCTTCACTACAGCACTACTTTCTGCATTGGTACACACCAAGTCCTGCAATCAAACAGTGGAGTTTCACACAAGTCCAACATCAACTAAGCCTCAAAAGGTACCACAGAACTGAACCAGCTCCCTGAGATAAGAGTTAATCCAGCAGCTACTTTGGACTGGACAGAGCACAGGTGTGCATGTGACAAATTACCTAAGCATTCTTACAGCTGCTCTGTTATTGCTTTAATGTATATGCATGGGTTTAGAGGACTGGTTGATCTGAATGAAAGATGAGGCATGGATCTCTTATCTTCACTTTTAACTAAAATGCTAAGGTTTGGGCTTTAATACACTGCATTTAGATTAAAATAAAAGCTGGAGTCAGGACCAGTCATGAAAATGGTGCAGACTTACTATCATAGTAGTCTAATATACACAAACTCAGTGACAGTGGAAGAAGAAAGAGGAAGGAGATAAGAAGAGGATGGTTAACCTAAAATATTAACAGGAAACATAGCTGCACAGACGCCGGAGATGAAACCAACAAATGCAAAGAGGAGTCGACACAAATAGCTGGAGCTCAGTGATCACACCGAAACTTCAGCTTCACAGAGGAACAACATGAAGAGGTTTGTCTTGCAGAAGGCTCTTGGATAACTGCAGTCATCTGTGTAGTGGTGCTGGTGATTATTGTGGTGCTCGTCTACAAACGTATGAGGACTTTTTGTTTAGTAAACTGCACAACATGAAACACACATGTACAAACATGCACACTTTTCTTAGTGGAAGTAGGTGATTAGGCCATCCATGTCATTTCTGTTTCCTGGCTGTGAACAAGCCTGATCGTACTTGTTCTTCTCTGCCAGGATCTCAGTGTTCGAGAAACACAGGACATGGAGCACAGAACAACACAGAGGTAAGTGTGTGTATCTCTGTAGATGTCCAGTGTGTGTGTGTGGTTCATATGATGTGTTCCCTGCAGTATGAGGCACCTCGGGGGGATAAAAGAGCAGTTGGTGGTTTTTGGGAGGAGCCCACATGATGTCAAACCGTCTTTAAGGACCTCAGTATGATTTGGTGTTTAGCACTAGGACTGTGTATCATGTATTCATCCTGTGTTTCATTCTGAAGGACCACAGCTATGCAGAGATACAAGAGCACCCCCAGAAGCCAGCCTCAGGAACTGAACTGAAAACGGTTTATGCCACTGTCAACCTTCCCCCAAATCCCTCTGCCTTCATGTTCTACTCTGAAGTCAACAGCTCTGGTGAAGTCAGTGGGGACACATATTCTGCTGTGAGGGACGATGGCCAGCACTGAACCTACTCGGCTGCCAATCATCCAACCAGGCTTTGTGAAGACGCTCTTGGTTCCACTGCCAACAGGCCACAGCAGCAATGAATGAAGCTTCTTTTTCAAAACCAGGCACAAAGAGAGCAGCGCAAACAGCAGCCAACAAGTCTATTGAACTGTGTTGAAGAGACTGAATTGTCTGCCTCGTGTTCCTTATGTAAACTTTATGTTCTGTACAAAACATTCTGTGGTAACCTGTACCATTTCACGCACGGCTAATCCTGTGGCAGAGAGGCTCTGCTAAACAGACCGTATTACATCTTTGGTTTTTCCCTGTATTCTAACATGTCTTCATCTATTAATATATTTATCTTCATGTTTTGTTGCTTGATACTGTTAACAGCTTTTTTGTTGTTCTGCTGGTGGAGTGTATTTAAGAAGAGAAAAAGATTTAGGACACTATTAACTTTGTTTAATTCACCAAGGTTTAGTCACAGGCTTTCTGCTAGTGTTGTAGTCAAGACCACCTAAACGAGACCAAGACCAAGACCAAGACCGGAGTGTATCAGGGCCGAGACAACCACTTAAAGTCTTGGTCTTGTTTCAGTGGTCTTCACTACAGCACTACTTTCTGCATTGGTACACACCAAGTCCTGCAATCAAACAGTGGAGTTTCACACAAGTCCAACATCAACTAAGCCTCAAAAGGTACCACAGAACTGAACCAGCTCCCTGAGATAAGAGTTAATCCAGCAGCTACTTTGGACTGGACAGAGCACAGGTGTGCATGTGACAAATTACCTAAGCATTCTTACAGCTGCTCTGTTATTGCTTTAATGTATATGCATGGGTTTAGAGGACTGGTTGATCTGAATGAAAGATGAGGCATGGATCTCTTATCTTCACTTTTAACTAAAATGCTAAGGTTTGGGCTTTAATACACTGCATTTAGATTAAAATAAAAGCTGGAGTCAGGACCAGTCATGAAAATGGTGCAGACTTACTATCATAGTAGTCTAATATACACAAACTCAGTGACAGTGGAAGAAGAAAGAGGAAGGAGATAAGAAGAGGATGGTTAACCTAAAATATTAACAGGAAACATAGCTGCACAGACGCCGGAGATGAAACCAACAAATGCAAAGAGGAGTCGACACAAATAGCTGGAGCTCAGTGATCACACCGAAACTTCAGCTTCACAGAGGAACAACATGAAGAGCTTCCTTCTTCTCGTCCTCTCACTGACGACAGGTAAAAAGATTATTACTGCCACATCACTGAGAGATTTGACCGATAACTGTTTGTGCAGAGTCTCAGTTATCCAGGTCATAGTAAACTGAAAAAACCTCCACTGAGTATAAATTCTACAGTAGAATTATAAGTGACAATACCTGTTGCAATGTTTTTCCATGTGAATCAAAACCACCAGCTGTTTGCAAGGCTGTACAGAAAGCTGCTCATTATAACGTGTGGCTGTGAGATCTGTGTGATCAGTCATTAAGAGTAAGGGTTTTTATTTTTAATGATGATTTTGGCTTCCAACTATTATGAAAACAAAATAATCAAGATAAAACTATTATTGTGCCGCGCTCTGCTTCACTATAGTGTTCTCATTTTGCATTGTGTTACAAATCCAGCGAGATCATCCAGTGACTGACTCCTCGTCGTGGTCCGTGGCTGCAGGTTATACTGACTAAGGTTTACTGTAGACGACTGTAGTGCCTGACAGGATGTGAACGTTTGTCTTTTTCTGATCTACAGGTTGTGAGGCCAAGTATAAAGTGAAGGGATGTACAGGAGCATGGGTTGAATTCACCTGCAACTATCCAAAGTCAAATTCTCAAAGTGTTGGCATAGTTCATAATACACAAATAACCATACGAAGCACTAGGAAGAATGAGTGGGAACACAACAACAGATTCTCCCTGTACCATGATACACAAAATAGAAACCTCAGGGTGTTCATCAAACATCTTGTACAGGACGACTCTGGGGACTACCAGTGTAGACCACACCAGTCTAGACCACACACAAACAACCTACAACTGGACCCTGGTAAGAGACACTTTCTATTAAAGTTCATCCATGTTGCATGTGTATCACCTCAAGGCTCTTTTAGCATAATTAGAAAAAATAAAACTGATCAAATGTAACAACCCAAATGCACAATCTCATATATTGAGTGAGATTTCATAAACGTGTAGGGTTTATATGTTTAAAGGCACACGTCAATTAAAACCTTGTTAGACACGGGGGACTTCCAGTGTAACTCAAGACCACACACAAAGGACCTACAACTGGACCCTGGTAAGACACACTTTCTATTAAAGTTCATCCATGT
>NW_018128359.1:168761-171709 GCF_001952655.1 Monopterus albus
TCATCTCAGCACACTATAGATATATCATCAGAGCTTATCAGTACAGAGAAAACCCCAACAAATCCCCCTTGAGCAAGCACTTGGCGACAGTGGAGAGGAAAAACTCCCTTTAGTGGAAGAAATCTTTATAGGAAGAAACCTCCGACAGACCCCGACTCAAGGTGGGCGGCCTTCTGCCTCGACCGGTTAGGGTGAGTGTATAGTTTTCAGTCATCACTCCAGTCATTCTCATCATGGAAAAGAATGCAAATACACTCAAAGTGAGTGTCTCAGAGCTTATTTGATCATCTGAGTTGTCTGTCTCTGTCAGGCTTGCTCCCTCCCAAGAACCCACGCTCAGTTGGTATCGCTGCTACCGCGCAAACGAGGTCTGACAACAATCCCATCTACGTATGAAACTGCTAAACTTATCCCTACAATCAGCGACAATACTTTACAGGGGTAGGATACATTCCCCTGCTGGGAGGCCTCCCATGTCCGCAAAATCTAGTAAATGCAAAACTTTCCCTCCCCCGGCCTAGCTGAAGCACGATTCTCCCCTTGAAACTTGGCAGAGTGAGACAACTCAGACATTTAAAGTAAAATAGTTATTAAAATCTGGGCAGTGATGATTTAGAAAACAGCACAACTACACTTATCAAGACAGACTTACAACATGTCACAGCACAACTTCATGTGTATGGAGAATCAGTCTAACCACTAAGCCTGTCCCAGTTCTTCCACCATTTAATGATGGAAAAATGACCCAATTTTGTACAACTCTGTAGTAAAGTTCCAAGATTCAAACAAAGTCTTCAAATAGTGTCAAGGAACACACTACTCCAGAGGAAAGGTTAGAGCTCAGTAGCTGCAGTAATCTCCTCCAAGGAGGAGGTGGTGGCCTCAGGTAAGGCCAACTGAGCTTCAGCTGAAACAGTCCCTTCAAGATCTCATCAAGTCAGTCTCAACTCTCAGGACCCAAGAGGTTGGTGTGGACATCTGGTTTCTGAAGAGATCAACAACTCATGGTGCAGAGGAGTCATTGTCGACGAGGGTCTGGTACAGCAGGGTCTTTGTCTTCTTCACAGGTGAACACGACAACTTCTGGGTCCCAGCGTCACACATCGGCTTTTCTGGCGGGACAGGAAACAGCTTGGTAAACTGTACTTCCTGGTTGAAAAGTTACAATGTGCTTTTCTCTAAATTAAAGACTATAGCTCATCTACCCGAACACTGTCCCTCAGTGGCTTCCTTCTCCCTGACTGGTGCTTTCAGATACTCAACTAGGGAGCTGTGGAACAGTGCAGTCAATTTAGAATGAGGAGGAAGGGGAAAAAGATCTAGTCACCACAAGCATGGTACTGAAACTAGGTGTGTTCACTGAGAACAAGAAATGTAGGTTTGTTAGTCTAAAAATGTAAAGCTCAACTCAAATACAGATAAGTGGACGTGAGACATGTGCTGCTTCTTGTCCCTCCACTATTCTCAGTCTAAGGGCACAACGCATTAACGGAGCTTTATAAACCTTTATCCAGTCAGGTCTACTCTGTGCATCCTCATCTTGAACTGCGAGAGTCACAGCTGGCTCTGTCTCACCAAATCTACCCCTTAAACATGTCATCAATTATACATGCATCTCTTAGTAGGATCATAACAGCATACCATGCCAGCCGATTCACAAAACCAGAGGGATCCTTGTCTGGTTTTGGAAACTGCACAACCATGGCACATAGCTTCAAAGAGGGACCCAACAACTGTCCAAACTACCAATAACTGTTGAAAGCTCAGACTCCTTCACACACTAAGAAGAAGGGGAAGGAGAAAAATCTCTTATGATGCGAGTCGACTCTGACCTCGTTCTCTGTAGTGTGGAGGAGCCCTGGCTTCCTTAACCCTAGAACTGAATGTCACTATCTTGCTAAATCAGTGCAAACGCACAACCTGTAATGTTTTCAAAAAGCAATGAAACCATCACTGATTTGACACTACAACTGTCTCCCATGTTGGCTCTCTACTCTCCCACTTCTAATTTACATGTCGCCTTAGAAAATGCTGTCAGTGTACAAATATGTGGAGTTAGAAAAGAGGACAGGCTAATTCATGCCGCTAAGCTAAGAGCTCACAAGACGATGTACTGCAAAAGGCCAATTTTCTCTTTAATAACTGGAGGTACTGTCCCTAATCTAGCCACAGGGTTTGCAAGCCAGTGACACGAGGGAAGGTGAGAAGGACTTGTACAGATTAGACGGAGAGAGAGATGGGAAGGATGTTCAACAGATAAGGGCGATTAAAGACAGATGGAAAGGTGCTAAGAAGTGAGGAGAGTGTGCAGAGAAGATGGAAGGAGTATTTTTAGGAACTGATGAATGAGGAAAATGAGAGGGGAAGAGGTGAATATTGTAGAGGGGTTAGCAAGGCAATTCAGCCCACAGTATAATCTTGCTACAAGTTAAAGAGCAAAAACTCAGTAACAATATTTTCAGTATGGTGTCAACCTGTGTATTTGACAATCAGGCTTCATAGTATCACTTCTGCCGTTCTCATCACAAACAGAGCAAATACACCCAAACCGGGTTTCCACAAGTTTTCTTTTTTAAAGAGTCTAAGTCTCCTGTCTCTGCCAGGCTCCCTCCCAAGAACCCAAACACACCTCAGGCTGGTACCGCGTAAACGAGGTCCGACGTGAATATGAAACCGTCTAAAGTATCCCCGCATTAATGACATAACGCTTTGCAGGAGTGGGATAAATTCCCCTGCTGGGAGGCCTCCCATTATCTGGAAAATCTAGTAAGAATATGACAAGCTGAACTCTAACCTCACCGGGCCTACTTGAAGCGCGAGACTCCCTTTTGAAACCTGGCAGAGCAAGGTGACCCAGAGGCCTAACGCTAAAGTACAATAAACTGTTTTTAAATCAAAATCTGGGCGGTGACGTCTCTATAAATAGCACTTAAAGATACAAAGTGCTG
>NW_018128359.1:181356-182628 GCF_001952655.1 Monopterus albus
GCCAAGCCAGAGAACCCCCTGCCCACACACGGCACTGGCCACTGAAGCAACGGTTCAAGTTGGAAAATATTTCTGCTGAGTTTTACCTTTTGTCACCTACAATATACAAACCGTCAGATTTCTAATCCTTCTCCTTTCCCTCAGCTACCTCACTCTGTCCCCACGTTTCCTGTCTCGGCCGTCAACTATCATTAAAGGCAAAAGGTCAAATAAACCTTCATGAGCCAGGTATAAGTAACGAGTAGCCTAATCAAGTGCAGCTGGTGATAAGGGAGTGAGGAACAGCTGAACATGATCAGTAATCAGGGGCTAAGAGACAGAGTAAGAAAGGTGAGAGAGGCCAGAGTAGCTGAGCAAACCTGACAGGCCCACCATCCACCTCAAGGGCCGGCCGGGGGAGGCGGAGCCGGCGGCGGACAGAGGGGACTGGAGAAGAAAGGTTTGATCTGTGAAAAACAGGGTGAATACAGAGGGAATCAGGGAGTGTGAGCTTGACTGCAGTGGGATGAACAACAGCCTGGATGGTAAAGGGCCCCAGGAACCGGGGAGACAGTTTGGGGCACGCCCCCTTGATGGGAATGTGGGTGGCCGAGAGCCATACCCGTTGCCCAACCTGGTAGGTAGGAGCGGCTGCACATGCATGAGGTCTCCAGATATTTTTATCAACTAGGACAACAACAGTGTCATTATACATTTCTTTACACATGGACAAAGTGGTGGAAACAAAATCTCAGTGATAAAGGAAAGTCTGCTGATTTCTCTGGAGGAGACACAACAACACACAAACACATCAGTACAAATATTCCTCCAACATTTAGAGCACAGAGAAGTTTACATCTTCATGTGGACAAACGTCAGTTTAGGCTCCAAGCAACAAACATGGAAAACTAAGAAGTTTCAGCTTTAAAATAAAGATTTTAACAAACTGCATCTGACGTCACTTCTGTCTATTTGAGTTTAATGAACTCAGCTGAGTCTCCAACACCACAAAGGCGGAGTCCAGCATAGAGAGGCTGAGTGAACGTGGTCTGGACTCTGTGGAGGAGAGTCATGGTTTCAGAGACGCTGTAGAAGGACAGAATACCTGCTCTGTGATCCAGGTACACTCCAAGTCTGGAGGACCGAGGACCTGAAACGGGAGTTTTGATGTTGTTGTACCAAAAATTAGAACTGTTTTGGTCACAAGCTAATGCCCAAGATTTGTCACTGGATCCAAATCCACTTTCATTCCAGTCCCCTGTTCTGCTGATATCCTTGTATGCGACTGCTACT
>NW_018128359.1:186575-189075 GCF_001952655.1 Monopterus albus
CGCCCCCCCCTCCCTGCGATACATGCATGTCCTTCTCATCCACCAGAGAGGGGAGTTCACCCAGCACAGGCTCCAGGGCTGCCAGTTTGATGCTGGCAGCTGCATGTCACTCTCATCCACCAAAGAAGGGACTTCACCCAGCACAGGCTCCAGAGCTGAAGGTTTGATGCCAGCAGTGTGATGTGTGACCAGCGCTGTCAGACACGCCAGCGTGCTGAGCTTCAGAACCCGCTGGTTCTTTCTCAAGAAAGACCCCAGCACAGACAGAGCTTCAGACAGGATGGATGACAGGTCAGTCTGCACCAGAGGGAGGGAGGATACCGTCACTTCTCAGTCTCCAGTATTTTTTTTTTACATAAATGGTAAAAAGGCAGGAGACAATCTGACTGAACCTTCACTGGAGATGCAGCGACCAGGGTGATGGTCCTCACTGCCGTCAGTCTCGTAATCTCATTCTTTAACCTGTCCAGAAAGATTGCCAAAATGCCTTGCAGCTCCGCCCCCAGGTGGTCGCCAAGGTGACACACCAGGTGACCCATACAGGAAATGGCCCTCTCTTTCACTTCCTGGTCGATGTCTGTTGCCTTCAGCCTCTTCATTGTTACAGAAAACACCTTGGGGAAACAGTTTAATTATTCAGAATGAACAGTGTCAGTGGGTCTTGATCACCTGCTGGGGCCTCTAGCAGCACGGCTAACTATGAAAACATTTACAACTCTAGTCTTATTATAGACACAGTTAATAATTAACAGTAACCAGTGAAGCACAGCAAAGCAAATCAGCCCGCATCAAATTAAAAGCACACAGGCCAGAGGAGAGAACAGCCCGGTCCACCTCTCTGACAAACGGTCTGGGGTCGAATCCTCCCACTGTGGCGCCCTGTCCCTGTGGCCTCATCACTCTGACCAGCTGCTGCGTGACCAGCAGAGCCTCCGAGGTGATCTTGTAGAAAGAGTCTTCGACACAGGCCACCACCGGAGGCAGCAGCACCTGCAGACACCATAGCACAGGTCACGAGAAGGTATATAGGTTCATCCCAAGTCTCCTGACTGCATCCACATTCCCTCACTTGCATCTTTTGTGTCTTAATCCCGCGCATGTGAGATGACAGGAGAGAGGAACTGAGGAAACATATTTAAACTGAGACGTCCTTTCCTCTGATCTTTCATCTGAATGTTTCAATCACTAAATCAGTTCTGATAACGGGCTGTGTCAGTCCATACAAGAGTTTAGTGAAGGATGCTTTCGTGTATCCTTGCTCGTGGCTCCTCCAGCAACCTCCTCGCTCCTCAGAGCAGGAATAAGAGCTTTGGGATGGTCTCAATTCACCAAGGAGCAAAGAACAATCAAATAAGGGAATGGGGATTTATCACCTGTCTTTACAAGATCAACAAAAGCTGCTTTTATCAGTTATTTGGTCAGAATTAGAAAATGCTGGATAACCAGAGGAGGAGACGGCAGTTGGATCTTCATCTGGGGAGGTTTCTACTGACGACTGAGATGCTGCTAATAAAGTGGCTTCTTTTGTTGTTTCACAACAAAGAACTAGAGCAAAGGTTGTGTTTTAGGGTGTGAAGAGTTTTTCACATTTACATAATTCAGTTTCATTATCTATTTCAATGTAACGTTGCACGGTGCATTTTGGCCATTGTCAATGCTGTAGCATTCATGGTAACAGCTGACCTGTGATTTATGAATCAAATGTTGAAGGATGAGATTAAATACGCTGACTGAGCCACTGAATAAAACAGGACGTTTCTCAAAGAACAGTGTACAGGTATCATACTTTTAGTCACTATGCATACCCAGAAGTGAACTATTAAAAGAGGTTAAAAGAACCTGCATGTGTGGTTGAAAGGCTTGAGGAGGGTGGGAGAGGAGGAGGACGTGGAAGAAGGAGAGAGAATCGATCCTCAAGGTGGAGGAGGTGGACTTATCTGTCAGGGAGAAGACTATTCCTGGAGGGAGGAGGAAGGAAAGACAAAGGGGAGAGGAATAAAAAATGGAGGAAATGTAGAGGAACGTAGACAGCAAGAGGGGAGAGAAAAGGAAGCAGCTGCAGGAAAAGACAAACGGATGCCAGGAGGTTTTAGTGAGCAAGGACCAAAGAACAAGAAAACATAGGCTCTTATGTGAAGTGTGAGTGTGTGTCCATTTCTTACTATGGTTGTGTTGACAACTTTTACTTTGATACCATCTCTGTGAGGACATGTTGTCCAGTCCTCACCCTTTCAAAGGACTGTCTCAGAGTTCAGACCTGGTTTCAGGGTTCAGGCTAGGACCAGGTTTAGAGGTTTAGGTGTTGGGGTTTGGGTTGGAGTTCGACATTTAGCTGTGATGGTTGATGAGTGCCCTCATAAAGACAGCTGTACACAGGTGTGTGCGTGTGTGTGTGTACCAGGTATGAGAGCAGGTATATGCTGCTCCAAGGCTCCAGGCACAGTGTGAGCCAGTTCAGTGAGGAGGCTGAAGCAGCCCTGTCGAGACCTGATGCTCTTCT
>NW_018128359.1:191575-197999 GCF_001952655.1 Monopterus albus
ATGAAAAAATAATCATCCAAGCCCTGAAAACAACTGAGGTCGGCTTTTAGGAAAATGTTAAAAGTACAAATATCATACATTTATGACTTTGAATAAACAGCCTCTCATTCATTCACATCTGTATATTATGCTTTGCACTACCTACCATTATGAACTGATAACTGTTGGTAACATTCCTGACTAACAAAGATTACACACAAATTCAATTTATAAATGTTGTTTATAAGGTTTGTGACTGTGCTGCATTATTTTACTGACATACAACAAAACATTCAGCATGAAATATTACAGTTAATCAATATGTAACACTGAAAACCGCTGTTGCTAGTAGTTTTACTGCTGCTACCACTACTGTACTACGTCTACAGCCAGTCAAGAGTTGAAGTGTCGCACACCTGAGGCAGCAGACTGGAGAGCAGGGAGCTGTGGAAACTGACCAGCGCTCCACTCAGCCTGCAGCGAGATAAACCACAACACTCAATGCAAATGTCATCGCTGATGCCTTCTTCGCTCGGTCTGAGAGAAACTAGTTACACAGTCGGTTGGTGGGTGTTTTATCTGCTCGGTGGTTGATGTAGTTTATGGAGCCATGACTGTGTTCACACAGTTTGTTAGTTGTAGACTGACTGATGACAGAGGATTTGGTTTTAATTTACATATATTTGTAGAGATTTGTTTACAGTTTGTGTAAATACCTTTTCACGGTATCTCATGTCATCCACTGAGCCAGTTAACAGTTTACCAAGATCAAAATATTATTAGAATATGAACATAACAAATACAAATTAAACTAAACTATATTTATTTATGCATTGTTAGTTAGCCAATTATTCTGTTTTAAATGTATAGTTGTTGCAGACGTGCAGATCCTCCAACATCCTCCAGGGGGTGCTACAGCAGTAATTTTGCCAGTAGCTGTCAAGACGATTTGCTTTAGACCACAGTGTCAGTAGGTCCCTGGGTTCTGCAGGACCAACATGATTCGCAACGATCTGTTACCTTCCCAACATGTCCGACAGGATGTCCAGAGCCTCTAACTGCACTGACACATCTTCCTGTTTCCCCATGGCCGTGATCAGCTGGGCAGTAATCTTCCTACACACACCGGCTGTCAGAGTCAAACCTGGCAACCCACATGAACACAAAGTCCCAGAGGGAAATCACAAAGCAACGCCACTGACAACATTAACCCTTTACCAGACACCACCAAGAATGTTCTCCGACCCTCACGATTACAGTACAATTACAGTAATCCTGGTGTTTTTCCAAGCCAACTCTTTAAAAAAACACTCTTAGGATTTGTTGTATTGTCCCTTTAACCCCAGGGAGAATGTCAGAGCTGGGGCTCTGAATAAAGAGACAATGGGAAAGAAGCACTGTATCAAATGTAGCTGGTAAATAATTACCAAAATTAGGTAAATACAGTACACAGTAGGTGGGAACATTTAAATAAATACCAAATAAACACTCAACACTAAATAGAAATACAGTTGATATTGTAAAATTCATTCAGTGTACCCACTGCTGCACCCTCCCACCACGATCATCACTATACTAACATGTTACTGTTTGTTTTTCTGTGACAATAAACAAAACATCCCGCTCATCAAAAACCTTTCGGTGCACAGTGATGTGAAAAGTCTAGTTGAGACGTTTGAACTCACACTCCTGAACACAGGAGAGACAGCCTCACCTGCTGAAGACCGCGGCAGCTCTGCGATCACGGTCTTCAGCCCCATGCTGGAAATGTCCCTCAGCTGCTCCCTCTCTGACATCATGTTCGAACACAGCACGTCCACCATCATCTCCACCTGCGGCTCCTTCACCTTGGTCACCAGAGGGGCCAGGCTGAAAACCAGAAATGTTTTTCAATTTCTTATAAAATGTGTAGAGGGGATCCCTAATACACCGCCCTGGGGTGCAGCCCATGATTCCAGCATCTACCACGGTGACCAGAAACTACTGAAATGTCAGTCAGTGACTATGAATAAACTGAACAATGGGATTCAGCTTGTCCCAGTGTGGTGGAAAAACACAGGACCAGCTTCCATTTGCAGACTCTACCCTGTGTGAGTGTGGCTTTGTGTTTTTACCATTTCACAGCCAGGTTCTGCACCTCTCCGTTCTTGTCCTCCAGCAGTTTGAGCAGCATGGTCACCACTTTCCTCTCACTGTCCTCGTCCAGTTTAATGCTGTCTTTCTGCAGCTCCAGCATCAGGTCATTGGTGGCCATGAACCTGGACACACACATAAAACACACAGAGACGGAGACACAGAAAGGATCAGAGTAGGGTGATGTAGGAGTAAACAGAAAGAGACAAGAGGCAAAGAAAGACCAAGCACCAACTTAATAAATCAACAAGTCATTAAAATGTCTGGTTTTATGTTGTTATGACAACCTGACACCAGACCACAGACACAGCTGGTGTTAAATGTGAACAGAAAAGAAATTAACTGGATCTGAATATGTTATTTTTGACTCCCAGACTCTCACCACACACAGCTGCTGGAGTTATTAGTTGATTATTGATCTGCAGATAATTAAGTGCCAACTCTTTTAAAGCCATTAGTGTAATCATTTTTAAGATCCCATGTTCCCAGCTTCGCTTTTCAGTCACACATGACAGGAAACTGAATATGTTTGAGGTTTGTCGAGTACTTTTACTTTTGGTACTTCGAGTATATTTTGAATGTAGGACTTTTACTTGAAACTGAGTATTCACACATTGTGGTATTCTACTTTTACTTAAGTAAAGGAGCGGGAACCTCTTCCACCACTGGAAACGCTCAGCTAAGTTACAGTGAATGTACTAAGTTACTTTCCACCACTGTAGGAAAGTACAACAGCCACGTTTCGCTGTTTTCGGGGATTTTAAACGATTAAACCAACAACTAAACGGCACCTTAATCAATAGCCTAATTAAAATAATTACTGGTTGCAGCTTTAGTTAACAGTAAACTTTCAAATAAATCTAAAATCATATTAATTACAACCTGTAAACAGAGAATAAATGCGTGGTGTGCAGATAAACACCACAGACATTATAAAGTGTAACACTGTGGCTCCGTCTCACCTAAAGTCTTTGTCGGTGGACGTCATTTTCTCCAACAGGTTGGAGATGTGGTAGGACACAATCGACATGTCGGTGCTCTGACAGCTGTCACCGGTGATCCGGACGTCAGTTTACGGTTCAATCAGAAAACTGAGCCAACAGATTGACCCCGACAACGTGACGAGGCTGGGGGTACGGAACCTGATACTTGGTGGGTTCAGATAAAAATAGACATGAGGGTAGAAGGTGTCCGGTCTCGGGCGCCGCCGTGTGGCCACATGGGGTTATTGTTATTGATATTGGGGGTAAAACGTCAAATGTTGGATTGAATAATGACCGTCTGTCCTACAGAAACATGTATTAACCGTATTTCTCTTAACTTGGAAGTTATCTTAATTACTTTAATTTGGCTATTTGTTGATAACACCTACAACATTTATTTTATTTTTATTTGCTTTTACCTTCCGAATACGAAGTAAACATTTGTATGTGGAACATTTGTTGGCAGGTTCTTGTTTCCACCGGCAGATACAATCTCGGACTCTACAGGAAGCGGCTTCTGCTCTTGTTGCCACGTCGGAACTGTTGGTGAAGCTAGTTAATTCATTTTTAAGAAAACCAGGAGTAATTTTCAGGAGGGTCCCTGGTAAAGCTGCGTCATGGTACGTCTGAGAACTTTGAACTGAAGTTGTCGGCGAAGTCCTTTGTTAACGGTTGTGCTACTTAGCGTTTAGCATTAGTTGCTGATATAACCAAGTAGCTAGCAGTTGGTTGGCAGAGTTGCTAATTTGGCAGAGAGCTAATCCATAAAGTTTTGCCGTTATTTCTGTGTCATTTTAATTCTGATGTATCTGTTTGTGGATTTCAGGTTTCCGTCATCAACACGGTGGACACTTCCCATGAGGACATGATTGTAGGTTGTCCACTTTGTGTAACATTAGCTGGTAATAGAAGCTAATGTTAGCATGCGCTGAATATACCGATTTTTGGATAGAATTACTGCATCTATTAAAATACTATCCTGGTGTCTTGTTGTGTGTGTTGCAGCACGATGCCCAGATGGACTACTACGGGACTCGACTCGCCACCTGTTCCTCCGATCGCACCGTAAAGATCTTTGATGTCAGAAACGGAGGGCAGATCCTGGTCGCAGACCTCAGGGGGTGAGAAACCATAACTACACCTGGAGCATCAGTCACTTCATTTAGATGAATTAATTAACATTATACACAATGCACAAGGTGTCTACAGCCACTCAGTGAGTAGTGGGATGTTTGTCTACTGTAAATGAATTAAACATTGGTAATTCCTCTACATTTAATCAAATTTCCTGAGCTCTCTAAGCTGGGCTGTGACTTCCATGTTTGTATCATGTCAGTAATTTTCACAGAGCATTTTAACTAAATGTGGGTCTCTGTGTTTGTGCAGCCACGAGGGTCCCGTGTGGCAGATAGCGTGGGCTCACCC
This sequence comes from Monopterus albus, assembly GCF_001952655.1. Lineage (NCBI taxonomy): Eukaryota > Metazoa > Chordata > Actinopteri > Synbranchiformes > Synbranchidae > Monopterus > Monopterus albus. Next base: position 196,096 of record NW_018128359.1, read on the forward strand.
AATGTTCGGAAACATCCTGGCTTCGTGTTCCTACGACCGTAAAGTCATCATCTGGAAGGAGGAGAACGGAGCCTGGGACAAGATGTATGAATACACCGGACACGAGTCATCAGGTCAGTCGCTCATGTGTGTTAAACCCAGGTACATTTTTTAATTAGATTATGACATTTATTGTTGAAACTATTTACTAATTTAAGTAAAGAAGACACAGTCAGTTGAGCTGTAATTTCGGTCCACTTTGACTTTATCAGATCTACAACAAAGCCAAGTTGGTCTCGAGAGCAACTGCTTATGTCTTTTCTTTTTTTTTTTTTACTCAAGCATCAGATACACATTTTTTTGGTCCGCTTCAGATTTTCCCTGGTTGCCTTGGTTACTGGGCAACATTCTGCAGCCTCTCATTCTACCTAACACATCCTGTTTTTCTTGCTCTTGCCAAACTGGCTATTCCAAGGGGAATGCTTTCCAGATAATGGTGTTCTCCAGGCATCCTGTGACACACCCATGCTTCCTGCATCAGCACTGGGAGATTGAGCATACATCCTGTGTATTGCAACTTTTAATAACCTTCTCAAATTTTCCCACACATATCATTTTTCACTTAGACCTGTTCTCAACAGTTACTTTATTTGGACCCTTGACACATTTGAAATACAGTCGATACAAAGTCACGCTAACATAAATACCATTATAATAAATCCCACTTCTCCTTCCAGTACCTTACATGCATAGTAAGACTCAATTATTTAGTCAAGCTACACCTCAAACTCCCACAGCCTCCAGCAAGCAGAGTACAATGTATTATTTATTAAAATATGATGAAGTCAGTTTTGCAGTGTCTGGTTACTGAGTGGTTTGGAGTCTGTAAATCTACTCTGCTGTGTTCACAGTGAACTCTGTGTGCTGGGGTCCCTACGAGTTTGGTCTGATCCTGGCCTGTGGAAGCTCCGATGGCGCCATTTCACTTCTCACATTCACTGGGGATCAACAGTGGGACGTCAAGAAGATCAGCAACGCCCACACTGTGAGTTTGACACACAGTTTTGAGTAATGTGATACAGTAATGTTTATTTCCTTCATTGTGTAAGATGAAATGCCTCCTTGAATGTTTGAAGTCCACTCTGTTTATCAGTCCTGTTCTTTACTGGGTCTACACTCGGTTGAATTCCATCGCAGAGAGCTATGCTGCTCTTTTCAGATTTGTCTTTATTAATTCAGGTGTGATTGTCCTGCAGATTGGCTGTAACGCGGTGAGCTGGGCTCCTGCAGTCGTTCCAGGTAGCCTGATCGATCAGCCGTCAGGACAGAAGCCAAACTACGTCAAACGCTTCGTCTCCGGGGGCTGTGACAACCTGGTCAAACTCTGGAAGTGAGCTGCTGTTTCAAAGACTTTCTGACATATGAAGTTTTCTGTGTAATGTTTAGTGACTACATCACTTTATTGTTGGGGATTACGGCAGCATTTTTCCATCATGATCTGAACTCGGTGTGTTCACACTGCACTGTGTCGGCAGTGGAAGAAGGAACATTTCAGCTTCTATGCCGACCTCATGTTTGTGTAAAGGGGAACGGGTCGTGACGTTTTGATGACGTGTGTTTTTTCTGCGATTCACCGCCGGAGTTTCTCCTCTGTCCTCCATGAGAACATATGCTTTGTATTTATGATGTGTGTTAATGTCCTGTTGAACGTTATACCTCTGCCTACACAGGGCTGTGCACGCTGCAGCTGTAGAGAGATGATATAATGCATCTTCAAGTCAGCATCATTTTTGTGTGACCCCTGAAAATACAACATGCTTCCCAGCCCTATTCCCACATTAGCATAGCATAACTGACACAGGGAATGTAGGATCTTTTCTTGTAAGGAACACACCTAAAAATGAAATTAAAAAAGTTTAGGGAAA
>NW_018128359.1:198024-223406 GCF_001952655.1 Monopterus albus
GGAGTCACTGGGAAGACACAAACACTCTAGAGCAGTGACCAGAAATTTGTCACTACAGGAAGTAATGTTTCTGTCTGATAACGGTTTGAGGAGCTGACGTTCTGTGGTTTGATTGTTACTGTCTCTTCCCGCCTCCAGGGAGGAGGACGGTCAGTGGAAGGAGGACCAGAAGCTGGAGGCGCACAGTGATTGGGTGAGAGACGTCGGCTGGGCTCCTTCTATCGGTCTTCCCACCAGCACCATCGCCAGCTGCTCCCAGGTGAGATGTTTTTTTCCACATATTTGCCACATTAAACTGTGATGGTAACAAAAAACACAGTCGGGGAATATCTTCAGCCACTGTTCATGTCCTGTACGTAGATTTATTTTAGCTCCATCCTGATGTCGCCAGTTTCACTCTTGTATAATATCCTTTCATTTTCCTCCACTCTCCATATGTGTTAGTTCTTGCTTTAGGATATTTTTATTCATCATCATCATCGTCATGTCCTCTTACACTTTGTTTAGAGAAATTACAGAAATAAAGAACCACACAGCTCACAGGGACTTTAGGATTTGTTCTGACACATCACACCAGTTCCCAAAAAATGTGAGTGATCCACTGTCTCCAACATTTGTTGTTTCTGTGACTAGCTAAAAAAAAGGTTCAACTTACAAATACACAGGATCTTTTATCGGGTACAGGCTGCATTAAACTTTATTGCTCCTTTTATAAAGCACTGCAAAGAAGTTAAAATGACTGGAGGAAGTTTAAAAAAAAAAGAAAACCAGCCACTGGCTGCAGGTTACATCCCACCAGAGCTGAGTGGAATAAACACGTTTTAGACTTAAGTGAACTGACAGTCACATTCAGTTTCATGTGTCGCCTCCTTCCAGGACGGTCGTGTGTTCATCTGGACGTGTGACGACCCTGCAGGCAACACCTGGACGGCCAAACTGCTGCATAAGTTCAATGATGTTGTGTGGCACGTCAGCTGGTCCATCACTGGAAATATACTGGCTGTTTCTGGAGGAGACAACAAGGTGAAGTGCAGGCACACATACTGGCCCTGTGTTTGTGTGCGTGTGCGCGCGTGCACTTTGTTTTATTGTATTTAATCTCATTATGATTCTACATTTACTGATGTGAATCATAAAACAAGCTGGTCTTTTAGCTTGAGTGTACTTTTATTTTTTAGGTATTTCATGTTGCATTTGTCAAGATAGAAAGACCCAAAGTTCCTCTCATGGTTTTAAGTCGTATCCGACGGGATGTAGGTGATTATAAACTGTGTCCTGGTAGATGCTCATATGTCTGCTGTTTCTCAGCCCCTTGCCACATTTTTCAGTACAGGCCACATAACCTACAGGTTTTTGTTTTTTTTAACCAAACTTGCTGGTTCGCCTTTAATTTAAGTCCAGAGACACTTTGATTTTAAGGTTTCATTCACAGCTGTATTTAGTGTTTGCTGTGGTAGGTAGGTAGGTAGGACGTTACCGACCCCACAGTGGAGACATCCCAGTGTTCCAGCAGCAGTAAAGGACAAAACAACATGACACCATAAGAATAAACACCCCACACATCTTGAGAAAACTAGATCCAGGTACCCGAAAAACCAAACAAAAATATAGTATTTAGTAAATATAGAATAGACCTCCCACAGTTTGTCCCTGAGACACAAGTCAAAAAAGATACCTAGGAACAAGACAAGAAAGAATCGTATTGAGAGGAATCAAGAAAACAACCAGGAAATCAAGAACAATCGAATATTACTCTCACAGTTGATCCCTCAATGGGGGAAAGAAACCTGTGTTTCAGCCTTAAGGATCTCTGAGGAACTACTCCAAAATCCCTAAAGCAGGGCAATGTACAGTATTTGAGAGAGATCAGGAACAAGATATTACACATGAGCCTGTTTACAATTCATTTCACCCCCAGGAGCTGAATATTGCACCTCAGTAGATTATTACATAGTCCCTCATACTTTCACCTAGCTTATCCCTGTAGTGATGTATTGTACAGTCTGATTGCTGTGGGGAGGAACGACCTACGGTAACGCTCCTTCTTACACTGGGGATGTAACAGTCTCGTGCTAAAGGAACTGTTGAGAGCCTCTACTGTGTGGTGCAGGGGATGGGAGGGGTCATGCATGATGGATGTTAGTTTTACCAGCATCCTTCTGTCCACCACCTCCTTGATGGAATCCAAGGGGCAGCCCAGGACAGAACCAGCTCTCTTGACCAGCTTGTTTAGTCTCTTCCTGTCCCTGACCGTGCTCCCTCCTGCCCAAACCACAACAGGGTAAAAAACAGCAGATGCCACCACAGTATCATAAAATGTCCAAAGGAGTGCCCCCCGCACACCAAAGGACCTCAGTGTCCTCAACAAGTGGAGGCAGCTTTGGCCCTTCTTGTACAGGGCATCAGTGTTTTCAGTCCAATCCAGTTTGTTGTTGAGGTGGACCCCCAGGTATTTAAAGGTGTCCACAATCTCAATATTACAGCGATAGACTATTTGCACTTCAGTCATTTTTTTTAAGTAATCTATCAAGCATCTTAACAATAATCCAGTGAATACTGTTATTTTAACCCTGATGCCAATATAAACAAACAACGTTGATTCTGAGCCCTTCACTTTGTTTTCTAGAGGATACACAGTGAGAGGGACGATTTACAGCGTGAAACAACCTGTCAGTGCTCTGGCTGGATCGTGGAGGCTGTTTCTAAATGACCTCAGACCTCATTTGGTTTTTCTTTACTTCTTGTTACTTATCAACCATCTTATATTAAATGAAATATTTTAGTTTTCAGACGGTTTCTTTGGGGTGTTTTCCAATTTTTTTGACTTTTTGACCAAATGAAATATGAATATAATAGCCAAACTCATTCATTGCAGCTGTTGTATTGTGCCCGTGGAACCTAATTGCAGGACATTAACATGCTGTTTCGTGATCGTGTGTGTGGTTATTTTGCAGGTCACACTGTGGAAGGAGTCGATGGACGGTCAGTGGGCGTGTATCAGTGACGTCAGCAAGGGCCAGGGCGCCGTGTCCACCATCACAGACACACAGCAGAACGAGCAGTGACACACACATAACAGTGACCCCTGACTCTACGAGGATGATTCCAGTGTTCACAGATAATTGAACGTTAATAAACTTGCCCGACATTTGGTCTGACACCAAAACGTTGTCCACGGAGACTGAGTTTAGTTTATGCTATGGCTTTAAGGCTTCAGCGTGAGCTGAGCTATAATTTGTGTCCAGGATAAATCTGTTTAAACTTTATCTGAAGGAGAAAACCTTCACGGGGGAATGAGCTCTGCCCAGTGTTTGTATTTTCAAACTTTATCAAAAAAAGCAAAAAGGATTGAAAATTGATAATTAACATATTTTATCAAACACACTTCCACGTCATTTGTCTTCCCACTTTAGTTGTCACATTAAAGCTTGTCCAGACATAACTTTGGAAACCCGCCGTCCATCCTATCCCATGATGCTCTGCTCCTGAGACATTTCAGCCCTGAACCAAACCGCCGTCACTTAGCAGTCCCTTCACATTCAACCCTTGTTTTTCCCCATGCTTAACAAGCTTTGAGCAGAAAACCCCCTGTGCAATGACAAAACTGCTTTTTCATGAGGTTAAATGTGTTTGTTGTGAACCAGCTTCACTGCTCAGGCTGTAAATGATCCCTGTGTTCCCACAGTTCAGAAACACGACTTCCCCGACTCCAGCTGCTACTAATGACGAATAGTGAATAAAAGGCTTAGGCAGTGAGTTGTTGACAAGTCACCACATGCCATAAGTTGTTTGTCAACAACTACGAAGTCAGCAGTTGTTTGTAAACTCAATCTGTCATCATTACTCAGCCACAACATCTCTATGGGAACCGGAAGTGGCTAAAAAAATCAATATGTTGCTATAACAACCGCAAACAGCTTAATTGTAAAGTTTTTCTAACAGTTTTTTTTTTATTTTTCAGTTGTAAAAAGAAAAACTGTCTGTTTTTCATATTTGATGTAATTAAATAATATGTCAGAACATATGTGTGTGGTGTCTGGTTCCTTTTTGTCCCAGCAGCTATGTTTATTTCTCATAATTAATATCAGTACTTAAAATTGTTGTTTCTTTGAAGCATATGCTCGAGATACAAGCCATAGCTTTTTAAATTAAAATGAAACAAAAGTGCAAATTTTTTGTTTTTATGTGCAGATTAAACAAATGCGGTACAACGTGTTGATGAGCTTTAGTTGGACAGAGGCTGTTTCTCCATTGTCTTTATGCTAAGCTAAGCTAACCACACTAAGACTACAGCTGTGAATTTCCTGTGCACACGTGAGACTGACGTCTGTCTTCCCATCTCGCCTTTTGAAAAAAAGCCGTTTCCTCATGAAGCAATGAATTTTAATTTTGATGACTAATCTCTTCTTTCCCGCTTTGGAAGCCACAGAGCGCCAAAACACTGAACAGGCGGGAAACTGGCCCTGATAAATTGAGTAGGTGTGGTATTGTTTGCACACATCTGTGTACACTGAGTGTGCGTTTTGTGGCTGATGCTTCCTTTGGTTCCAGTTTCTTACGGTTGTTCTTTATACTGAGGGTTCAGTCTCTGTCTGCTGGTACAGTAACTGCTGCTGCCTTTCACTGTTGAACTTGTTGCTTATTTCAGCACAACTAGTGAGTTTTTACTCTATTTGTTTTACTTTCCTACTTTTCTGAACTAAGATCTCTGCAGCAGTTGCACTGGTAACTACTGAATCACCAAGTCGACTTGGCATTTTACACCTGAAGAAACCTGGTAAGATTTGGCGGGAAACCTCTTTCAACTGTGTCGGTATTTAACGTTAGCTGAGAATGCTTGTTGAAAGAATAATACTTCTTCAGTATCAATTTAAAGGATGCATAATGAAAATAAAAAGCTGCGTCATTGTTGACAAAATGTTTTCTATCATGTTGATATGACACTGACATGGTCAGTGACAGTAGCTTGACAAGTTGTCGCTGTTAAAATCTGAATATTATGGAAACTCCAACACAGGTTGTGTTTTCCAAAAAGTCATAGTTCATCCTATTACAATGTGTATTCAAAGATTTAAAGGTGTCATTTGAAGAAGTGTATAAAATCCCTGAGAACTGAATGAAAGTCTGGAGCGTCATATACTGATGTACTGTGCATTTTGAGTATTTCCTTTTTATCCTACTCTATAGTTCTACTTCATTATACAGAGATATATTGTACTTGTTACATATGTAGTAATATGGTAGTAATATATGAGTAATAATGTTACTTTTATAGAAGAATAAACTCTTAACTTCTTACAGTCAAACAGGCAACAATATTAAAATACTTGAAGACAGGTGAAACATGTTCGGTGCATTGTGATTTTGTCCTATTTACTGTTGGTTAAATTTTTATCAATTCTAAATGATGTTTGGAGCTGAAAGTGTATGTGGAAGGAACTGTCACATAATACGTCCTCTGAATCAAATTTAGTTCAGTTAAACAATAGATATTAAAATGTTTTGTACATGATTTGTTTTTCACTTCAGGTTAACTTCACAAATAGTTGTGTCAGTGCTGCACGCTGTAGCTTGGAGCTGTGAGTCAGTGGCAGCTGACGTGTTCGATTCCACTGAAACCATCAACCGCAGTTCTTTTTTTTTTTAAGCATTCATTTCTTAGTTTCTGACACTTTGTCTACCTCAGTTTCTTATTTTTCTGCATCTGTATACTGTTGTTTCCTCTGTCTTTTTGTTTTTCCACACTATAAACGATGTGTCTTCTATATTCATCAACTAAAATACTTAATCATACTTCTTTCAAAACAGAGTCAAGATGAAGATCGCAGCCTTCAATGCCAAGAAGCTGGGAATGAAGAAGGTCAATGACGAGTTTGTCATGCGCTACCTTGTCAAGGTAAGTCCTTGATAATATTTATAACACTTTTTAGGTCAGTGAAAGGTCAAAAAGTGCAACAACGCCAATGTTAATAATGACATGTTGTGTTGACTGCTTCCTCCAGATCTTATCCCGGTACAGTGTGGTGGTGGTACTGGAGGTGGTGGATAAAGATGATGATGCCATGAACATACTACTTGATGAGCTCAACAGCAATGGGTGAGTTTTCTGCTCTGTGTTATAACACATGTAAAACATTTTACCTTTGTGTTGAATTAATATGATTTTAATTTGTAAGCAATTGGAGCTTTGTGTAACGTCAGTGCTTTGTGTCACATCAGCAGTAACCAGAGCTTCTACTGGACTGACATGTTTACTGTTATCCAGCTAACGCTAGCTTCAGACTGGAGGCTGTACAGTTTGTCTGTAGTTCACAGTTGTTGCTAGGAAATGGTGTGGTAGGTAGAGTAGCTTTAAATATTTAAATATATATGATGTGATAACAACAGAAACATTTGACCAAATACAGTATCTCCTCTAATTATGTTATTAATCAGCACAGCAGAGCTTTAAATTCAATATTAAAATAGAACTGACAGTTTGGCTAAAATTCAACCGGACCCAAAAGGCTGTGTTTTAAATTTTACCCCTCATCTTTGGTCACTTTGTGTCACCTGGAATCCCACAATGCCTTGTGAAGTAGTGTACTGTGTCCTACAGAAAATGAATGGAGTCAAACATCAGGCTCAGTGGGTCTTCAGTAATACTGAGATACACACAAACTTCATCTAACTTAAGCACAGCTTCATTTTGTGTTGGTTCTGCTTCCTTCCCCACCAACTAGAAGCCATGACTACAATAAGATCTGTAGCCCCGAGCTGGGACGAGGCACCTACAAGGAGAAGTTTGTTTGTTTCTACAGGTGAGAAAGGCTCATGTCCAGCTTCACATGAATCATTGGCTCACTATGAAATCATTATCATTTAAACTGTAATAAACTGTTTAAGATGAAATTTATCCCAGTTACAACAGTGTTCTGGTGTTTATAACACTGTGGAAGGAGCAGGTCACAGCAGTGACATGTACTGAAGAGCTTCAGTGAGTTTAGCTACACTAAGGCCATGTTCACGCCACAGGCCTGAATGTTCAGTTTTGATGTTTCAGTCAGGTCTATTCTTTTTGTGTTGATGCTTCACATCCATGTGTGTCAGTGCCGTACCTGGCTCCAGTGTGAACACTGCTGAACTCCTAAACTGCCACACATCCACAGATTTACTGAAAACACTGATGCCCTGTACAAGAAGGGCCAGAGCCGCCTCCACTTGTTGAGGAGACTGAGGTCCTTTGGTGTGCAGGGGGCACTCCTTCGAACTTTTTATGATACTGTGGTGGCATCTGCTGTTTTTTACGTTGTTGTGGGTTGGGCGGGAGGTAGCACGGACAGGGACAGAAAGAGACTCAGCAAGCTGGTTAAGAGAGCTGGTTCTGTCCTGGGCTGCTCTCTGGATTCCATTGAGGAGGTGGCGGACAGAAGGATGCTGGTAAAATTAACATCCATCATGTGTGCGACATGAAACGGCCCAGTTCCTTCCAAACCGCTGGGTTACAATATGTTCCTTCCAGTTTGGCCTGATCAGAGGTTTCTCCATAAATGTCCACCACATGGGAAATGTCCTGGTCTCTCCATTGACCCCGTCACCGTCGTCGCTCTCCTCCGTGTTTATTGTTACCGGTCTGTGAGGGGTTGACGCCAAATGATGATGACAGGCCATATGTGCAGAGGAAGAGACGTTAAAACAACCACATGGATTCTGACATGAGGTCAGAGAGGAATCGGGTCTAGGAGCACATATGCAGGTGGCCTGGAGCTGATCTGAGGCCACCTGGTTTGGTGACATCACATCTGAGTCACTGGGAGAGAAAAATTTAATCTGAGTCACTTCATCATTGATGTAGTCCTCTGTCCTGAAGGTGACATCATGTAGGACGCACACAAACAGCAAAACCTTATTACACTTGTGTGTTTCTATATGTGTCAGAGAGAATGAGGTGACACTGGTAGACCAGTACCAGTATGAAGATGATCAGGCTGGAGATGAAGACGCCTTCGCCAGAGAACCCTTCATCCTGCACTTCAACTGTTCAACTGCAGGTATGTGCTGCATGTGTTTCTATGATGTACAGTATGTGTTTATGTCTGAATGCTTCAGTCTCTGTGCAGTGAACCTGGGTTTTATTCCAGTTGTGAAAGACATGGTCCTGATCCCGGTCCACACCAAGCCACAGGACGCTTGGAAGGAGCTGGACGAGCTGCATGACGTGGTTGAATTCATCAAGGAGCGATGGGGAATTAAAGTAGGTTTGACAGTTTTATTCTGTAAGAAAAGGCCACATAAAACAAACATCTGAGGGTAAAGCTAACTGAATTTCTTTCCTTTTAACTGCAATACAACAACAAAGGTCCTAACATTAATTTCAGTGGTACAGTTGGGGAGCGGTGCACCACTGTTTGGTCCACACTGATGTGTTTCTGCAGTATTTTGTCATTTAAAACACTGCAGACACTGCTCTGCTCTCTGCCTCTTGTCAGATGCTGTTCTGCATTTGATACACACATGTAAATGCTGCTGTGAGTGTGATAAGAAGGCAGAACCTGATGTGTTGGACTGTTTCATTTGTCTACAATCTCTTTACAACTGGAGGCACTTGATGCATTGAGAGAATCAGGGGTGTTTCATCCACAGCAGCAGGGTTTGTTCTCTTACGGGGCAGGAGGTAGAGTGGGTTGTCTCCTAACCGTAGGGTTGGTCGGTTCAATCCCTGGCTTCTCTAGTCCACATGTTTAAATGTCCTTGAGCAAGACACTGAGCCCCTAGCTGCTCGTGGTGATGTCACAGGTGTGTGAGTGCTTGTATGGGTGAATGGAAGGTAGGGTTAAGAACTCTGAATATGCATCAACACCTAGAGAAGCACTGTAACAGACCATTTATCATCTTATCTTTCAAACTTGGTACAATGCTCTTTGAATGTTTTTTTTATTAAACATATCTTGTCACTGTTTTCAGAAAGAATGCAGTTATCACAACAACAAAAATAAAATATCATTTTACAATTTACACTTCCTTGAAAGAAGAAAGAAAGCAACAGTGAAAACAGTAACAAGGACCAAGAATCAAAGATAAACCAACTGTAGGCAGTCGCAGCTTCCTGTTACTAAACCAGCTGTAGTTAGAAACATCTGTGCAACAGTTTCATGTTTGATTTGTTTGTGGTCTTTCTTTTGCAGAACATCATCATTTTGGGGGACTTTAATGCAGATGGACGTTACCTGTCCAAGAAGGAGAAGAAAATGATCCGCATCTGCTCACCTTGCTATCACTGGCTGATAGATGACGATGTTGACACCACTGCTAGTAACAGTAATGACCACACCTACGACAGGTGACACATGCTAGCACAGCTATCTGAGTGGATGTTCGTCCTGTTTGTTGTTTTTAAAGATTGAGATGGATTTTCTGCCAACAGGATCGTGGTGTATGGAAAGACCATGCTGAATGGCACTGTCCCCAAATCAGCCAAGCCGTTCAACTTCCAGAGAGCGTTCAGACTGAGTAAGAAAAATGTAAGACTTGAAGCCTTTTACTAGTGCCATATACAGTACACCCATACTTGGTAAAGTCAAACAATATCCGACTCGTTGCCACCATGGTGCTGTTCACAATGGCTTTCTTTACTTTGCAAGGCCCTGAGAATCAGCGACCACTACCCTGTGGAGGTGGAGCTGAAGACTCAGAAGAAAGGTAGCATCTTGTTTTTCACACACTGTGAATATTGTATTTGTTAGAGTTCACTTTGTCCCTTTTTGCAGATTGTAACTCTTAATAAAAATGTATTTTGCTATGATTTCAGCTCTTTTTAAGACTGATTTCATCCCAAATCTCACCCGGTGACCCCAGTTCAGTTAAATTTAATTTAACTGTGATTAGTTGCTACTTATTTAAATAGGCTTAACTGGAATACAAAACCTACAGCAATAAATTAAAAGTATATGTGTGTTACAGTGTTCTATTGTGGAGCACAGTTTTATTTCTGTTCTCATGTCAATATGAATCAACAGGACCTCAGAAGAAGAATTTGAAGAGAGGACAGTCCTCAGCCGCGTCCAGCACAGCAGCCAAGAGAAGGAATGGAAACAGATGTTCAAGATAAACTGTTCACAGCTGAGTTCTGTGAAGTAATAATCAAAGTGTGAAAAAATAAAACCATATAAAATAAAATAGCCTGTGTGTTTTCATCAGCAAACAGAAAATGACCAGCAGACTTATTTCCCCACATTATTCCATAAAAATCTGTGGATATGCGACACCACAGTTCCCCTCCTCCTTGACCGACTCCACCCGGAGCAGGTTTAAAAAGGTGCTGGACACCTGAGAAGCCTCACTATGGTCAGACAGCTCACACTCACCTGTTTCACTTTTCTTTGCTTCTCCATTTCATTCGCTCTTTGACTCGGCCATTAATTTCTCTTTTCTGCAAGTCCTCTGTTTTAATAGTTTTGTATCTTCATCTTTATTAATCTGCATTTTATTGTAAGCACCTTGTTTCCTTCCTATTCTCTCCATCCTTTCTATTCATATCTCCATCGTTTGGTCTCACCACCTCTGCATCCCTCCATCTCTGTCGACCATGAGTCTGAGCCGTACCAAGAGAATCAGCTCCAGTAACTCTGTCCGGACCAGCGGCGGGTCGAGGAGGCTGAACGGTTTTGGTCCAGGTCTGGGGGGCTTCAGCGGCATCTCCCTGAGCAGCAGCTCTCTGTACACAGGCAGCAACGGGTATCATCACGGTGCCCCGCTGGCGTCGGTGTCGGTCAACAAGAGCCTGCTGGCCCCCCTCAACCTGGAGATCGACCCCAACCTGTCCATGAGCCGAGCCCACGAGAAGGAGCAGATCAAGAGCCTCAACAACCGCTTCGCAAGCTTCATAGACAAGGTAAAGAGACTAGAGCTGAGTCGAATGATCAGTACAGAGAATTCATCAGAAACAGTTTTGGTAACTGAGAAGCTTCTAAAATGAGGATTTGCTGCTTTTTCCTGTTTTATACTGTAGAGTGAAAACCTTAATTAGCCTGGGCCTGAAGAAGTGATGTCACCTTGGGCTTTAGAAAACGTGATTGTTGAGAACATTTCGATTTTTCATTCTTTTCTGACCCGTTATACACCAACGATTAATCGATTCTGCTTCAGTAAATTGGAGTAGTAGCTGTGCTGAGGCTGTTGATGAACATGGGCTGCACACGTTTCCCACAGAAGCAGCGAGCAGCTCTGTGATAATGTTGGACATTGATACTCCACTTAGGGAACGTCTCCGCTTTCTCACGGAGTCGGTAACACACCATCACAATAGAGGCTTTGTTGGCTTGTCACATCAGCAGGGATACACTTCAGGCACTGAAAGTGCTGTGCTGGATGGATGTCCATTTGTCCAAATGTCCATAATTAACCTGGTCTGTGCTAGAAAACTGGGCTCCTTTTCTTATATCTTGTGATCACTGATCCAGGATGTGTGCTGCTGATTCACTGATAGTGTTTGGTGCAGCCTCATTAGGACAAGAGTTTATTAAACAGAAGAAAGCAGTTTGTTTTTGAGAATCATTTCCCATGAGTTTGAGTTTTGGACATGTGGCTCTGAGACACTTTCTCTACTCTGCAGCCATATGTAAAGAGACAAAGCCAAGTCAGCTGATTAATCAACTGGCCCTGCCATTACCCACGTAATCCAACCCCACCTGGCCCAGCACTGAAACATTAAAGAGCCGCTTCCTCATGCAGAGATGTAATTAGTGCAAAGCAACAGGCAGACAGAGTTTTATTTGCTGCAGGATGATGACCCAGTTTATATTTCAGTGAGATATGTGATAACAAATGTAAATGCGATGTTGAATATTAATGAAATGATCCCCACTTACTGTAAATCTGAATTGTACCACAGAGACTTAAAATCTTTAAAAAAGAACCAAAAGCTCAGTGAATGCATTTGGGATTTAAAACCCTGAGTCACTGGTGGTTTTGGGCCACTGGATATTTAAGCTGCCTTTTCCCTTTCAGAACCAGCGAGCTGGGCTGTAACCTGAGGAATCAGGTCACAGTGTGGCTGTGTCCCACAGGGAGCTCATGCTATTGTGTCCAGGACACAGGCTTTGTGTTGAAGGAGAAGGTATAATGGGCTGGATTTACCCGGCTGCAGGCAGGAAACACGAGCTGTGCGGAGACACTCAGGTGTTGACACGGAGCTCGAGCTGCTTATTTGCTGGAGTGAACCGGAGCTTTCCAAAGCAACCACAACAAACAATTATTTTCATTATCAATTAGCTATTTGGTCAAAAACACAGGAGATTTGGGCATTTGTACTTAAAAATAGGCAAATTAATCAATTATCCAAGCACTTTCATTCTCAGTTGCTCAGCTTGTTAACTGACAAACTGTCAGTAGCTCTAAGTCATTGACTGAAATAAACCAAATGTCACATTAGCACAACATCAATCATATGAAATCTCTTTTGCAAAATCTTTCACCATCTTTTCTAATCAATTGTCCACAAAGTTTACATGAGAAAAGTGATTGCTTTGAGAGTTGTTCACTGACTAAATAACACAATCATATGGTTGGGGAATACATTTTTATCTATTTATTTAATCAGTTTCCTGCCTTTGTGCTAAGCTAAGCTAATGGTTGCTAACTTTATATTACTGTGTAGACATGACAGTGGTACCTGTCTTCATGTATTCATATATGTATGTAAGCATAAGCAGAGCATAAGTTTCTTTTCCAAAATGTTAAAACATTTATTTAGCATTAAATCAAGAAACGTACAGTTAAGTGTATTATTAGCTATCTTTACCACCAAGAATCAACACTGTGGATCTGTATGATATAGGCCTACATTGTGCTCAATGCTAATTCCTGGAAAACTGTACGCAGCTGTTCCTAGCACGAGAGCTAACAGAAGCTAAGTGTATGTATGCTCCCTGCTAGTGTACAGTTAGCTTGTGTTAGCTCTTGTGCTAGGAATTGCAGAGAGTAAACAAATTGTGATTAAAGTCATTTCAGCATTTAGCAGATCGAAGCGAGCCACATCTGTTCAGGACTTCCTGGAGCTAAAGGGCAGAACATATTCAGAAGTGGACCCCACAGGGATCTCTGTGTTTCTTTGTTTCAGAAACAGAGCAACTGTTTGCTAACAGAGTAGTTGAAACCACTTGAAGCTGAATGGTCGCCCTTCCTATTGCTAAGTGAAATGTTTAATCAAAGACAGAGATCGTTATTTGATCAGAAACTATGATTAGCAAGCTAACAACATGACACCGTGTAAACACAAACTTGATCAGATGCTTCATGCCAGAACCTCTAATATGAAGTCAGAAGACACCTGAAAACCCTCTAACTACACCATCTGTCCCTATCCTGTCCCACCTCCCTGACCCAGGTACGTTTCCTGGAGCAGCAGAATAAGATGCTGGTGACCAAACTGGAGCTGCTGCAGGGTCAAGGGGTGAACCGATCTAACGTGGAGCCCATGTACGAGGCCTACATGGCGGGTCTGAGGCGTCAGATGGATCTGGTCAACAACGACAAGAGCAAACTGGATGGAGAGCTGAGGAACATGCAGGGCCTGGTGGAGGACTACAAACACAAGTAAACAATGTTGCTGACTGTAGAAGAAAGCTGATACCTGGATTCTGTCACATCCAAATGTGCATGTAATAATAGACCGCCTCCATCCCACTGCTCTTTGTCTGCCATAGATATGAGGATGAGATTAACAAGAGAAACAAACTGGAGAACGACTTTGTTATCCTAAAGAAGGTCAGAATGCGCACACATCCACTCATAGTGATTTATACATCACAGGTGTGGTGAGTAAGATGATCCACTCTATTGTGCTTTTACACTGTCCTTGTTGTCTCCCCCCTCTCTCTGTGTGTTTCTACAACCCCACATGCATCTAAACCTGTAAATGCCTTGGCAACTTTAGCCTTGTCAGCATCACATTGGACCAACAGCTGGAGTCTACAAAAGATGCTCTGGCTGTTTACCAGCTCTGTAACAAACCTGTAACTTCCTAGGACTTTCAAGAATCTGGTTTCATGGCCCAGCTTCAGGTTGGACAACTGTCATGGCTTGAGGTGTATAAAATAAAGGCAAAACTTTGCTCTAAACATATGTCAGTCTGCTGGTCATTGGTTTGAATGATCTCATCAGCTATTGAATGGATTGCCACAACACACACACTCATGGTGTGTCCACCTAATTGGTGGTCTCCCACTCTAGCGCCACCATGAGGTTCCAAGTTGTGGTTTTGAGTAAAATGACTCAACGATTGGCATGATAATTGGTTCGGTATTCATGTTCCCCTCATGTCTTGTTTAGTTTCTGCATCTTTGTTTCTGTGTATCCAGGATGTAGACTCAGCCTACCTGGTGAAGGCAGACCTGGAGGATAAGGTGGGAGCTCTGACTGATGAAATCAACCTCCTGCGCAGCATCTATGAGGAGGTAGAGACATTCATCCTCTGAAATGTTGAGGCGGTTTATTGAAACAGTCATCTTCCTTTTTGTTTTTATCTGAGCACTTTACCGTCTGGTGTTACTATTAAAATCACACGTTGCTTTGATGCATTGTTTTGTCTTCCTGGCATGAATCACTGAAGAATCGACTTCAAATGTTAGCAGCCTCTGAAGTTTTTTATATCAGCCAGTGGAAATGTTTGTTGTTGCTGTTTCCTAATTTCTCAGGCTACTTGGAAACCTCTGTTGTTTATTTAACAACAAAAATTACAGTATCCACTAAAGAGTTTAATGGCACAATATGTATTCTGATTCTGACACTGATAATATTCACATGCAACTCTTATGCTGATTAGTGTTATTAGTTCCCCCCCCCCATGACCCCCTGTGCCTACGTGGGTTCTTTCCAGGTACTCCGGTTTCCTCCCACAGTCCAAAGACATGCAGGTTAGGTTGACTGGCGACTCTAAATTAAACTTAATCCAGAAGGGCATCCGGTGTGAAACATGCCAAGTTTAGCATGCGAATCATCAGTTGGGTGGCAACTGATGATTCGCTGTGGTGACCCCTAACGGGAGCAGCCAAAAGAAGAAGAAGAGTGTCCCCCAGAAGCTTCTTTCTGTGGTGTTGTTGCTCAGTTATGTTAATATATCTTTTAAAATACAGTATCATCCAATTTGGAGATGTCTAGAAATGACCCTGTACTGTGGTAAAATGTTATATACTGTATATTCGCTTCATCACTGGTGGAAACACAGGTTGACTGCTTCAGCGTTATATCACCTCTCACTTGTATTTTGTTCCCTAAACCCTGAGCAGGAGCTGCGCGAGCTGCAGGCCAGTATCAAAGACACGTCAGTGGTGGTGCAGATGGACAACAGTCGCAGCCTGAACATGGAGCAGATCGTCGCTGAGGTCAAGGTGCAGTATGAAGAGATCGCAGCCCGCAGCCGAGAGGAGGCGGAGGCCTGGTACAAGAACAAGGTGAGGACGAGGAGACGGGACAGTCCTGAGTACATCTACCCAGGGAAACCACACTAATCATGGTGTGTGCTGAGACATCACGTGTTGAGCCTTCTGATTTCATATCTCTCAACAAAATGTCACAAATTGTTATTTGCCAGAGAAATCTGCCTTAAACAAACACAAAGAGACTTAGCTTAGACTGTGACATTTAAAGATCAGTGAGATCAGATCAGGTAAGATCAGTGGTGGAAAAAGTGGTCAAATCATTTTCTTACCACACTTTAAAAATAAGTATAGAAGTATTATCAACAAGATGTGCTCAGAAGGAAAAGCACTTGTCATGCAATCAGTGTTATACAGTCTTATATTAATAATGTTGTAGTTGGTCATACAGTTACCGTTGGGTAGTTTCCTCTGTAGGAACACATTGTGTTTTACACGCTCATCATATGTGTTAAATGCAAATCAATATGGATCTAAAAGGCAACAAAATGTACATTTCCTTTTATAGTGCAATTGTAGTATAAAATGGAAATACTCTGCATTGCACTTAAAAAACTGAATGTTGATTTACACCACAGAAGAAGATGGAGTTAGCAGTGACTTTTGACACTTACCTTGGGTAGTATTAGCAAATATCAGTCTGTGAGATTTATGTTGTGTGTGAATCGGTGAATGGTGTATCATCTCTGTAAAGCGCTTTGGCCAGTGCAACACACTGTGAGAAAGCGCTATATAAAATACAGTCCATTTACCATAATTGTATAGTAAAATAAATTGGTTTTATGGGCTGGCCCTCCATTCAAAGCAGCTCTCTGCAGATGATGCCTGGTGTCTTTCTGTCTGTAGTTTGACCAGATGTCAGTGCAGGCCAGCCAGTTTGGAGACGAGCTCCGCAATGTGAAGGCAGAGTTGGGCGAGGTGAACCGGCTTATCAGCCGACTGCAGAGTGAGATTGAAGCTGTCAAAGCTCAGGTACACTTACAGGCAATATTCAGCCTAGTAGGAGAGGTTTTCCAGATGATTCAGATCCATCATGGATGACGTCTTTCCCTGTCTCCACCCTCAGCGTGCTAGTCTGGAGAACCAGCTGGCCGAGGCTGAGGAGCGTGGAGAGCTGGCCGTGAAAGAAGCCAAAGCCCGGACCAGAGACTTGGAAGATGCACTGCAGAGGGCCAAGCAAGACATGGCCAGACAGCTGCGAGAGTATCAGGCGAGTGAGGAGACGGCCTGGGTGGACGGGACAGAGACAAAGAGAACAGACAGGAAGGAGCATATTGTAAAAATGCTCTGTGTTTGGCAGCATATTGTAGAAAGTGAAGCATTAATGTGTGCATCACCGTCATGTTGCAGCTGATAAAGGTGTGGCTAAATTTAATTTACTTTACAAACTGCTGGAGATTGGAAAGTATTTTCTTAACCTATATTAATACGTCATAATGAATTTGTTTATTATGTTTAGTATTATTGTTAATTTGGATCTGCAAAGAAACTAGAGTACTATCTAAAGGCTGAGAGATAAAAATTACAGTATTTCTTTCCACTGGTCTTCAGTTGTCTGGACTAACACTGATCCAAAAATCTTTCCTGCCATTTTCATCTTCACCTGCAGGACCTGATGAACCTGAAACTGGCTCTGGACATTGAGATCGCCACCTACAGGAAGCTGCTGGAAGGAGAGGAAGACAGGTGAGGAGGGCAGAGAAGAAGAACTGGAGGCAGGATTATGCCTGTGTCTCTGATACAACAACTAACCTCTGTCTCTTCTCCTGCAGACTTGGACAACAGTCCATCCTCAGCATCCAGGCCATCTCCAACTACAGTGAGTAACTAACTCAGCTAGAGGAGGCAGTGGAGCACAAATAAAGGACTTCAACACCTTTCCATAACCACCACACAAGCTGATTTGATGGTTTTCTTTGTCTCACATGATAGTGAACTTTGTACAAAGCCAGACATTGGTAGATGTCACTTTGGGCTTAAGTCATTCCAGTCATTGTTCAATATTTTCAGACACACTGCAGAGCAAACAACTAATCAGTTAAATGAAAACATTTTTTGCAGAATAACTATTCATGACAATAATCGTTAGCTGGTCTGCTAATTGATATTAACGTCAGCAGGATCAATACCAAAAAGCAGAGGATCCATCTCATGTTAAATCACATTCTGTGTCTCTGCTGCTGCCACGATCACTTGTGGTACTTAAAAAAAAAAGTTAACCATTAAACTGTGTTTTAGCAATTGACAGAGAATTATAGAAAGACATTAGTGTTCTACCCCTACAGTGTAGAGAGTTTAACGACCTTTGACCATTTAAACATCCACTTTAACATAGTCATGTGGTTTCCTGTTTGTTCTGCAGTTTTCACTGATGTTAAAACTTCACTAAATCTCTATGTCACTGTTTCTCTGTGTCGTTCACATCCTCTTGTCTTTCTTTTCCTCTGCCTCCTCTTTTACTCCCTCACTGTCTCTCTGTCCCTGCAGGTACTAAAAGTAGTAATGGCTACCACACCACCTCCAGCTCTCCTGCTCCAAAACTGCTGATAAAGACCACTGAGACCAGACACAAAGCCAAATACAGTACTCACTGAGAGGACACACACACACACGCATGCATCATGCACCACTCAGTCAATAAGCCTGTTCTAACAGCTGTCTCCATGAAGGTGCAGGTGGAGCATGTGATTACTAACCTTTACCAACATCTGTACATGTAACTGTGGAAATAGTGCTGGGAATTTACACAATATAAACATTTTAGTGTTTTGCTGTAGTGTGTCAGGTTGAGTTTGACCGTCACTCAGACTTTAGTTGGACCCAACAAACACAAACAAACACTGTAGTAGACTGCTGTGTTGTTTGTGCTGAGATCATAAGAATATAAACATAGTGTAGTACTGCAAATCATTGTAGCCATATCCTGTAAGAGGTCTACTTGTGGTTTAATCATGCAGTTGGTTTGTTTGTTTTGTTTCTTTAACTGAGAACTGGAAATTTGCTTAGTATATTAGGTGAACCTCAAACCTTGATAGAGCTGTGGTCACTGGTTACTTCTCTGCTTGGATTTTCAGAGTAAAATGAGCAAACAGGCTCTGGAGTGTTTTTAGTTTCTGCCTTTTAAAACTATTTCAAAGAAAACTGCAGAGGCAACAAGCAACTAACTCATAATAATTTCAAAATAAAAACATGAAAAAAGATGACAACTGCTACTCAGATGTGTTCATTTAAGAGTACCAGCTTTTTCATATCAACACTTTGGAGCTATAATCGTTTTCATATTAGTCTTCTGTCTCATATCCATACATCCAATTTTGGTATACTTAATATGTTAGATATGTTTGTGTCATTTGAATCAGCGAAATTAGTTAAAAACACATTTAATGATCTTGGGTGACTCCAAAATGGATCTTGCAATGGCATAACTGTTATAAAAACATTCAAACAGATAACAGTTTTTACATAATATAAGTGCTCAGAGCTGTGGTGGAAGAAGTAATACTCTGTTAGGAGTAACACATCTGCACTGAATTTTACAAAGGCATAAACGTCAAAATATATGTAAACTACCGAGAAGTGCTCGTTATGTAGGATGGCCCATTTACGAATAATTTATATAAATGTACTATAATTACCGATACATTCACGAGTACTTTATTAATACTACAATGTATAGGTCTACTGTTTGATATCTGTTTGATCATATATATTAACATAAAATGGAAATACCCATGTACGAAGTAGAGATACTGTTAACGTGCCAATGGAGCAAACTACATGGCTTAACATCGCCCCCTAGTGGTGTGTTTATAGCAGCCAGGTACTCTTGAGCACGAGACCCGAGAAGGAAAAAAAAAACAAAAAAAACGAGACCCGAGAAGGGGGTTGAGAGAGTAGACCTCACGGCCGCCTCTGATTGGTCCCTGACCTGAAGTTTTCGCGCCAACGCGATGCATTGTGGGCATAGTAAGCGGAAGTCTGCCGGTTGTTTGTGTCTATGTGGGCAGGGTGTTCTCGTGTTTTGGTCATCAGGGTTTAACTGCAGGGGATTTTAAAACTTCGCTGAAACTGTGAGTGTAAGTTTCTACGAATGCGGGGCGAAGAGTCGTCGGATTCGGAGTCGGGGAGGATGGAGGAAAGTTCAGTCCGGAGGAGTTTGGAGACCTTGTGTCAGGAGTTGAACATGGACGGGCAGACGGCAACTGAAGCCATGGAGAACTTCACTGCCATATGGAATACTTACACACTGGAGGTAAATAATGTCCTCGGTGTCTCTTTAATCAACCAGCCTGCAGCTAAACTCACACCCGCTGACACAGGCTTTGCAATATGATTAACTATCATCGTTTTACCAGTTGAACTAAGCTTCAACGCAGTCCGGGACACAAACGCGGAATAAGCGGGCTTCAACCACTGACTATCATTGTTTGATTAGCAGACTTCTAAAGAATAACGTATTCGCCTTACACTTAAATAAAGCACGCAGAGTAGTTTTACTTTACAAATGGGTTAATGGAGGAAGTGGTTATTAGAGTAATTTTGCCTATTATCTTTGTGTCATTCAGCTAATCGATTAATTGTATAAGTGTTTGGTTTGTACATTCAAAACAAAGTTGTAAAGGAGCTGACCTTGGGAAATCGATATACAAATGTTTCAGGGCTGTGGTCGAATGGTATTAAAAAATGAGGTGAACTAAGATACAACTAACTAGAAATGGTAAATAACAAGGTAATACACGGTGTTTTGAAGAGACCGGCTGACAATATGGCCACACGCTGCCTCCACCTGCTAAAAGCTGCTTTGGTTCTGTGTCATTCTGCAATAGACTGAATAGTCATAACATCTCATTGGTCTCTGTGGTGGCAGGATGAAACGTGTCTTCACTGTAACACATGCTATGACTTTGCTGTAAGTCCTCAGGGCTCCGCGGCGGTGGACACACATCTGGCAGCAGTTTACTGCTCCGGCATCGCTTTAGCCTGAAGAGCTTGTCATTATACAAGCTGTCATGCAGGTGACTGTCACATAAGATTCAGTTGGAACACGCACAAACTGTCCCGTGCAGCCGCGGTCACAGACGCGTCTTCAACACAAACGACTGCACAGCTCACATGCATCATCATCATCATCATCATCTTCATCACAGTTTATCCAGCTGTGCCGTGACAGTTTGTCTTGTTTGCATCTGGCGCTGCAGTAACATGATATTCTGACCTTCTTATCGTTATTTCCAGGCGCTGATAAAAGCAGGGCGTTAAAGACCAAAGCATAGTCACATGAAATGTGCGATTTTTGTATTTAATGACTATTCGAAAATCACTGACATTCAAATAATAGTTTTAGTCATTTTTAAGTAACCAAACTAGATGTCTGAAGATGCTGTGTTGGGCTGTTTCTAAATTACAACAGACGATTAAAAAACGACTATTGTCATTTTATAGACAAAATTAATTGAGAAAATAATCAACAGATTATTCAGTAATGAAAAGACTCATTAGTTGCAGCTCTTGTATTTTCTGTTTCCTAGTAGCCAGGACTAATAATAGAGTTTAGAAGAGAGTTAGTACAAACAAGTACAAGTGCAAACCAGGTCAGATATGTTTGTTATATGGTAACTAAGTGGTTCTAAAACAAGGTACTAATAATTTTACTGTAACTGACTGTGTCTGGCTGCAACTATTTTTTTTAATTTGTTTTGATTATCAGTTCATCTTCAGATAATCTCCCTGATTACAGATAAATAATTTTGTCCAAAAACTGCAAAAAAAGTGTCTATTGCAGTTGAGCACAAGGTAGCATGGAAATGACCTGTTTAGAACAACGGTCTACACCGAACTGATCTTTAGTTAATATTGATAGGAAACAGAGAACAGCAGAAAATACATCAACACAAATATTTGGCATTTTTGCTTGAAAGTTTGATTTAGTTTTGTCTTTTAAAACTCATGTCAGATTATGTGCTTCACGGTCTGAGAGATCTTATTTTGTTTTTATAGCAACATTTAAAGTGTTGGACACGAATTTGACCGTAACTATTCGTGCAACTGTGTTTTCTCTTCTAGACTTAATCATAATGTCTTTTGTTTTTGGTAGTGTTGCAAGTTTGACCTTTTGTTTGCTTATGAAGATATAGGTTGCCTGTGTTGCTGTGGTGCTTGTTGACATGCTGTGTCTCCACAGGGGGAGCTGGTGCACTGCCTGGCCTGCGCTCTGTATGCAGCCTGCAGGAAGGGCTCCACACCCACAGTGGGCAAAGGGCTGATGGAGGGAAACTGTGTCTCTCTCACCAGGATCCTTCGCTCCTCCAAACTCAGGTCAGTCACCGGTGGCTCTCCTCCACCTGGCATTCTGAGACAGTACAAATGAAATCAGGAAAATCACCAGGTGTACCACACAAACTTTGAAAAGACTTGTTGGAGTTTCTAATGTGAGATGTCTGACAGTGAAGGCGTGAAAAGACTTGTTGGAGTTTCTAATGTTAGATGTCTGACAGTGAAGATCAAGACTTGTTGACGTGAACTGAAAGCTGATGGTTGAATTCACTGTCCTTGATGTTTGCATTACTGTAAAGTGTGATTTACAGCATTACAAAATGATTCATGGAGTATAATGTGAAACAACAGGCGTTTTGCTATCATCACATGATCTTATATCATCATTTTGCACAGCCCTGACATCATTGCCAACAGATTGTTGTTATTATTGTTACTGTGACTGTCATTATTTTCACACGACAGTGAACGCAGCACAGTTGTTTTCTTCATTAGCAGATTGTTTGTGTTAGCCATGAGCGAGCGTGCCGTTTTCCTGCTCAAAGACAAAAGACCATTTTCTGTGATTTTCTGAAACTTCCAGTTCCCTTGTTACATACATTTAGTGGTGAGGTTGTACCTTTTGTGTGTTGCCCCTAACACTTCCCTCCCGTCCTCCAGCCTGATCCAGTTCTTCTCAAAGATGAAGAAGTGGGCCGACATGTCCAACCTGTCGCATGACTTCAGGCTGCGCATTGAGCGGTTGGAGCGCAACTTCGAAGTTTCCACAGTGATCTTCCGCAAGTTTGAGCCCATCTTCATGGACATGTTCCAGAACCCACAGGGGGGCGAGCCACCACGGCAGCCGCGCAGCAGGAAACACAGGCATGACACACACTTGTGCTTACGTGGTCACAGACTTGATGGGTTTTTTTTGTTGTTCTTGTCAGTACAGTATTTGTCTCTTTTTAGTTTTATGACCACACACATGCTGCCAGCCCTAAAGCTGGAAACACACGTGTGAAGATTTGATCCTCTCTGTCACATTTAGTCACTGTTGTTATAATCACTTCTGATGGAGAGACAAACGCACACAACCAAGACTAACGGAGTGTGTGTCCTCTCTCTGGCTCTGCAGGCGGCTTCCCTGTCACATCAGCGATTTGTTCAAGTTCTGCTGGACTCTGTTCGTCTATGCCAAAGGTACTGAGACACTAAACCAGAGCCTCGAGCAGCGAGAAACCAGTTAGCGTAGATGTTTACCGTAATTTCCGGACTATTGAGCGCACCTGAATATAAGCCGCACCCACTAAATTTAAAAAGAAAAAAATTTTGTACATATGTAGGCCGTGGTTGTCTATAAGCTGCAGGTGTACACGCAAAGATTTTTGGATTGAGTCAGTTCTTCACGCTGCCGTCTCAAACGTCTCACCATCGATTCATTGATGCCAAGCTTACATGCAGCAGCTCTATTTCCTTCTTCGACAGCCAGATCGATTGTCTTTAACTTGAAAGCTGCATCATATGCATTTCTTCGTGTGTTTTCCATGATGAGGGTGTGTGCATGAAGCGCAAAATGACTGATCTGAAGAATTTAGTGTGAGTGCATTTGATTTAATTCGAACAGTTTCATTGGTCCACTGTGACCTGTTCGGTAATTTCATTGGTCTGATGTGACGAAGCTAAATGTATTGGTGGCATGAAGCTCGTTAGCCCGTAAAAATCCATAAATTAGCTGCATCATTGTTTAAGCCGCAGGGTTCAAAGTGTATGAAAAAAGTAGCGGCTTATAGTCTGGAAATTACGGTAAATTTGTAGGATATCTGCAGGTCTTGTTTTTTTAAAACCTGATAAGGTATTAAAAAGTCTCGAGTTTAATGAAATATTACTTATAACAGGTTTTAAAACCAATCTCAAACCGTCAGGAGACACATGAAGGTAAAAGTGAGAATGTTGACAGTGATTTGAGCTGCAGGTGTGGAGTTTTAGTCGGCACAGTCATCGGAAATGGAGTCAAGATTTCAACAAAACCTACATGAATGTAATTTATTTTTTTGTGTAAATAAACATTGTTAACACTCAGGGCTCCAGAGTAACATTTCATACTGGTACCACCAAGTCTCTCTGACGGTGGTATCGACTCTGATCTACGTACAGCATCTCTCGTCAGAACAGTTGTCTGTCAGCAGGAGGACAGCACGGTCGTCACCAGGCCGACAGCAGAAATGTACTTTAGAAAAATTGTTTCCTTGTAGGCTCATCATCAAGAAATGAGCAGTGTTTATATGTCCTGATTTATTTTAGTAAATTCCCTGTTTTGGATGGGGAAAAGCAAAACCAGAAAGCCCAGTGACACCAGGAGCCTGATCCATCAGAAGAGATTCAAGTAAAAAGTTTCCAGCACATAAACAAGCCGAAAGGTGATCTGTCTGATTTAAGCAGCTGTCTGGGCCGATTACACTTCATACGTGCCAAAGGAAAACTAGACATGGAGTGTAAAACGAGGGTCTGTCTGAGTCGCTGTGGATCGAAACGTTGACTGGGAGTCTCTGCCTTGTGAGATGGGCGAGTGACAGATGTGCAAATAAATGTGATGATGGCAGTGTTGCAGAGATTGTCTGTCCATTATTTTTACAGTGAGAGCAGTTTGTAACATGTTTATTTTGCAGTCACACCATAAATAAATGTGGTCCCAAAATGCGACTGACCACTCGCAGCCTGGAGCCCTGATACTACTGATGTACTGAAAACACTGATATCAGTAACTTAAGAGCTCATCGTCCCTGCTGGTTTTCCACTATGCTTCGTGCGCTGGTCACTGTGGCTGTGCAACAGTTAAATTCTGTTCTGTGTGGCATTAAAATGTCTTGAATTTAACAGGGTGAATCCTGGAGTAGTGTTTGTCTACAGTTATGGACTTAGTATTATTTAACGTGTTGGTTTGTACAGATTACGTTGGTGTGATACTGTATGTGCTGTGATAAATCTCTGTGTATCTTTGTGAAGGTAACTTCCGTATGATCGGTGATGACCTGGTCAACTCGTACCACCTGCTGCTCTGCTGTCTGGACCTGGTGTTCGGCAACGCTTTGCTCTGCGCCAACAGGAAGGACCTCATCAACCCAGCGTTCAAAGGTGCAGAACTGGTTTTGTGTGTGTGTGTGTGTGTGTGTGTGTGAGTGTGAAGGTAGCAGAGCCTCACTCATTCCTACAACTGTTACTGTTGTTGCAGACCATATTTATGTGCTACAGGCAGAACAAATGTCAGGTGTAATTGGGAATGGATGTCTGGCTGTTTGTGTGTGTCCAGAGTGTGTATCTGTGAACTTTCAGTTCCTTCTTTCATTTTCCACACAGATTCAGTTTCATCTGACACAGACAAAGCTTTGTGTACATTACATGCTAAAACGGCCCACTTGCATATGTGGTCGACCAGGATAGATTTATGAGACAGCAGAAGAGTGAAATAAAGATCCCACTGTGTGTGTGCTGGCGTGTAGGTCTGCCTGCTTCGTACTGGGCTGACGGTCACACTTCAGCGGATGAGCCTCCTCCGTGCGTGTTAGAGAGGCTGTGTGAGCTGCATGACGGGCTGGTGGTGGAGGCCAAAGGCATCAAACAGTACTACTTCAGACCCTACATACAGAAACTGTTCCAGAGACAGGTACGCTCACTGTTTCACAGACATGTGCACATTCTGCCCCGGCTTCTTCTTTC
>NW_018128359.1:224347-232144 GCF_001952655.1 Monopterus albus
GTGGCTGATGAGGAAATTGGACCTCCAAGGAAGATTGTTCAGGAAACGTCTCCCAGCCAGAAACAGCTACAACATGTAGAGAAGGTGCTCACACACACTACCACCAACATGTACACAAGACCTCTACCAGCACATCTAAAAGTTAGACCAGTGTCTTTTTTTTGTTATTGTCAAACCTCAATCTCCAGAATGGTTAAGTGGTCTATGGCTCTCAGCTCCATGCCTGTTAACGAATGGCAGCGCTTGTATTAACTGTGTTCAAACTAACTGAACAAAAATGATTTGTCTTAAGAGAGTGAAACCTGAACTGAGCCCAGCAGGACAGGCTGGTACCCGAGGGTTTGGGTCGGGTTTGGCCATGGAGGTCAAACTTTAGGCTAAACTAGTGTTATTGCACTTTGTAAATTAATCTATGCTTTTTCTTTAGTGTTGTTTAATTTAAAGTACTTGGTCTATTAAAAATTAAAATGATGAGCTGGTTAAGTGCAAGACAACGTTATTTAAGACGAATGAGAGCCAAAGAAAAAATCTTGGGCTCGGGTTGGCTTCAGACAGAAACGTGGCCCGATTCATACTCTTGTTTGTGCTGATCTCTTTGTTTCCCCAAACAGATCCTGAGAGGCAACGAGGAGCATTTAACAGAAATGCTGGATCCACACAACTTCATTGATAACAGGTAAGCCAATCAGGCAAGTGAAGACAAAGGGTCACTGTCGGGGAAAAGCTTTAGTCCTTTTTCTGTTTCACACAAGCTCGAGTTTCTTCATAGTGCAGCCAAAGTTCCAGGTAACTCTAGAAAGCATGATGGAAATGTTAGTTTCATGTATTAATGTGAGGTCGGTTACAGCGTCTTCATCGCTCCACACACATCTGATGCTTGTGTCTCCACCAGAAGTGATGAGTGACATTTAAATCACATGCTTCCTGAATGCCATCATTTTGTCACTAAATCCATTTCCTTTCCACCAACTTTTTCACCATGTACACATTTTTGTGATATTTGGATTTGCCCATTTTTCTGTAGCCTCTGAGTTTTACTTGTGTTTGTACTGTAGTTTTCAAAGTGTTGAACTATTTCTGTGCCGCCTACAGTAAAGCCATAAACAGGGAGTATGAGGAGTACGTGTTGACGGTGGGAGATTTCGATGAGCGCGTGTTTCTTGGAGTCGATGCTGATGAGGAAATTGGAACTCCAAGGAAGATTGTGCAGGAAACGTCTACCAGCCAGAAACAGCTACAACATGTAGAGAAGGTGCTCACATACACTACCACCACCATGTACACAAGACCTCTGTACACATCTAAAAGTTAGACCAGTGTCTTTTTTTGTTATTGTCAAACCTCAATCTCCAGAATGGTTAAGTGGTCTATGGCTCTCAGCTCCATGCCTGTTAACGAATGGCAGCGCTTGTATTAACTGTGTTCAAACTAACTGAACAAAAATGGAACCAAACATCACAGTTGGCTAATGAAAAACTTTATCTTGTAGTTACTTCACTGACAATGACGACTCACTGTTGCCGGTTGGTTCCCACACCCCAGAACCCAGCTGCAGCACCACTACGCGTCCTTTGAGTAACAATGTGCCTGTCTTTCTGCAGTCCGGTTCTTTGGCTCCCTCCACCCCTCTGACCGGGCGGGGCTACTTGAAGGAGAAGGACCTGCTCGTTACACCTGTGTCCTCAGCGACGCAGAGCGTTAGCCGGCTGCAAAGCATGGTGGCCAGTTTGAGGACAGCACCCAGCGACCAGCTGATGCAGATCTTCAAGTCAGTTCCTCTTTGTCTTTTTTCTGCATCTCATCATCAGACCATGATAGAGAAGACTGAAGTGAATGAACAGAGCAAAGAAACAAAGTAGAACAGGCAGTAGATGAGACTCATGTTAAAGGAATTGGTTTTCTTCATATAGCGATTGATGAAAACATGATTAATATAAGACATGGCTGACCTTTTCCTTTAATATAAAGCTGCCAAAGTCCAAAGAGGTTTATCATCATCATCATCATCCTTTATTAACAGACTCAAGGTCCATACAAAAAAGAAATAAAAGAAAAAGAAAGGATATAAAATAAAAATCATAAAAGACATTTATACCAATGTTTCCACAGAGAGGATTGGTAACGTACTACACTAAAACCAGGATTAACCAGCATCATTATAAGACTGTTCTCAGAGTTATTCACACGACAGATAAATCTGTACATCAGGTTTCTCATTAATGCCTGAAAGGTACTAACATGGACCTGTGAACACAACAGACTGGCGCTGGTGGACCTAGGCTTCTTAAGCAGAATCCTCAAGGCATCATTATAAGCAACTTTAAGTTTCTGTAAAGTAGCTACCTTATATTTACACCACAATGGGGCAGTATACAACGGTGTACAGTATGTTCTGAACAGATGAACTTTAACATTAGCAGAACACGTGAAATTTCCTAACCAACATATTAGCTTGAGCATACAAAATGCGACACTGCCGATATATATCCTCATCATCAGAAAGCTGATCTGTAATGAAATGTCCTAAATATTTAGTTTTTCTACAGACACTCAACCTTTGTCCAGACAAACAAAAGTCTGGGAAACAAAGTTCTTTGTCCCCTTTAGTCCGACAGATCAGTACAACACTCTTTTCTGCATTATATTTCACATCATACTTCAATCCATAGTCCGAGCACACATTCAGCAGTTGCTGAAAACCAGCACTGCTGGGCGAAAGTATGGCCAAATCATCAGCATACATAAAATGATTTACAAGATTAGGGCCTATCATACATCCAGTGTTACATTTATTCAATTGTTCAGACAACTCATCCATATATAAGTTAAACAGGGCTGGTGACAGTAGCCCCCCCGGCGCACCCATTTACAAACACCAAACGAGGCTGAAATAGTCCCACCCCATTTAACCTGCATCTTCTGATTAGAGTACCAGTATGCCAAGATTCTCACAATGCTATCAGGAACCCCTTTTTTGCTTAATTTATCCAAAAGCTTAAAGTGATTAACCCTATCAAATGCCTTGGACGCATCAATAAAACCCAACAAGACCGAGGAGTTTTGTCTGAGGTACTTCTGTGCTACCTCCTTCAGACTGTAGATACACAGATCTGTCCCCAGCTTGGATTTAAAACCAAACTGATTATGTGTGGTTGTTATACAATGACACAGGCGATCAAGCAATATCTTCTCAAGAACTTTAGATATAACACTGGCCAAAGCTATTGGCCTATAGTTATCCAGACTCCCAACTTTGCCAGCTTTGTCCTTCATAACAGGCACTAAGGTAACAGACAATAGAGAATCAGGTAGCAAACCATGAGTCATGAACCCAGAGAAGCACAAAGCAAGCAACACAGCAATCTTTGGGCTTGCATGCTTCAGATGTTCCGCTGTAATATTATCTGCACCAGCTGCCTTATCATCTGCATTATTGCTCGATGCACCTCACTAGAAGTGATCACCACAGCATCCTCACTAGCAATGCTTCCCACTACATAGGGATCACTTTTAACACAATTAAACAATGCAGAATAGTGTTCTCTCCACAGATCAGCAATATTATCAGCCCCAGATACTCCCTCTATGGCACTGGGCAGTGGTGAATTAACCCTATTCAGAGAGTTTATGTTCTGTCATATGTTGTTAACTCTATAAAGCCACACTGTGTCCTGTGTGGTCGTTACAGGTTGTGCTCCAGAGACCCCACAGAGTCCATACTGGCCAGAGTAAAGACCCTGGGACAAACCTTCAAAGAACATTACACCAAAGACTCTGAGGACGCGCCCGGCTCTCACATAGGTACCACACAGTCCTACCAGTTCAGTAATCACTGAACTAAATAAAATGTTCTTGAGAAACAAGAAAACCTGGGACAAAAACAGTTTGATACATCTTTGGGTCCTTGGCCTTAAGACAGAATATAAGCCATTCAGTGATTCACTCTTGCTTTGTGTCAGACTTTGCAGAGAACCGTCTGAAGCTGGCTGAGATCCTTTACTACAAGATCCTGGAGAACGTCATGGTTCAGGAGATGAAACGGCTGCAGGGCAAAGACATGAGCGTAAGCAGCAGCCTCAGTTTGTTTCATACGTTTTTATTTTCCTACAATAATGTGACAGTTTGAAAGCATTTGTGCGTAGTAATTCACCTCCTAACAATAATCAGTTGAACCCGCAGCTAAGGTTGGGTATGTTGAGGTTTTTTTCTGATATCGGCGTTAAAACAATACTTTTAAAATGGTGCTGGGGCCTTAATGGTGCCAGGACCGATATTTAAAAGGACTGTTTTCCTCTGAATAAATGTGTGTGTGTATTGTCAGGTGTTGTTGGAGCAGGATATCTTCCATTGTTCCCTGATGGCGTGTTGTCTAGAGGTGGTATTGTTCTCCTACAGCTCCCAGAGGACGTTCCCCTGGATCATCAATGTCTTCAAATTGGCCCCATTCTATTTCTATAAGGTGACCTCACACACACACACACACACACAGATTTACAACGTTGCGTTAGTTGGGGGATGAGTGTTATAGCTGTATATGTTACGGCCACAGTGTGACGAGTCAACCTGACTGGCTTCCAGCCCATAAGTTTCTGTTGTGCTTTGGTTACCCATGTCCTCACCATAGCCTGCTCTACCTTAGCGCCGATTCTACCACGAGTGTGTTGGCATTGATAGATTTAAAAAAAAAAGTTTAAAAAGCAGTTTAACATCCAATGCTGACAAGAATGCATGGCGTGTTACCTGTGGCCCAAATTCGACAGACCTCCAGTCACTTTGCTGATGAGATGTTCAGGTCCAGCCAGTACCTTTGTGCTTCCTAAAACAAAACTTTGCCTCCATCACAATAGTTTTATAAATGTATATCACAATTATGATTCAAACAAAACCTGTCTGCTTTGCTCAGTAATGTTTTCCAGGTGTGTGTGAGATTGTTTTAATGGATTTGTTTTGTGTTCGTATGTTTGTAGGTGATCGAGGTGTTTATCCGCTCAGAGGAAGGTCTGTCCAGAGACATGGTGAAGCACCTGAACTCAATCGAGGAGCAGGTTCTGGAGAGCAGAGCGTGGACCTCAGACTCTGCCCTGTGGAGTGCCCTGCAGGCTGCTGAGAACAGAGTCCCCACAGTAGAGGAGGTCAGCAGGACACACTCAGACAAACGCACACATGCACAAAATATCTGTTGTGACAATCTGGAAAAGAGCGAGCAGCTACTTCCTCTCACTCTCTTCGCCTTCTCCCACTCTTTCATCTCTAGGTGAATTTCTCCTCCAATCTTGACAGCGGTTCTGGTCTCACCAGTGGAGGGCCGTCCTATCTGCCTCTGCTCACCCTCTCCCCCATTATCCACCCTCGTATCAGGGAGTTCAGATCAGGTCTGGATAGTGCACGCAAAGGTGGGCGTTTAGGTGCATCTCTGTGTGTTTGGATATGTAGTATATTTTGTGAATGCAGGTTATTTATGTACTTTTTCTGTCTTTTTTCCCTTTTCCAGATGTGCCTCCCTCCCCATTGTCAGTCCACGACAGGTATAGCTCCCCAGCAGCTGGCTCTTTGGTTAAACGCCGGCTCTTTGGCGACGATCCTCCGGCCCCAAAGACGGGACTGAACCCCGGTATGAGCCCGGCCTCGTCTCCAGCCAAAAGGCTGACGTTTGGTTCGAGCAGCACCCTGAGGATTGGAGAACAGGAGACCCAGACCACCATCCCCGTCCTGAGCATCCCACTGCAAGGTAGAGCACAGGAACATTCACTGTACATCGATTAACTGAAATACAAATGTTGTTCAATGGCTTCTGTTTCGTGATTATTTTAGTAAATTCAAAGCTGTTTAACATCATGAATCAAATATTGTTTCTACCACTTAAAGTTAAATAAGGCATAAAATCTAGGTGCAAATAATATATATTCTTCTGTAGAACCTTAATATGAAACTCTAAAAGCTGAAGAATTTAGTTTAACAAGACACACTAGCATTTTGCACTGCAGGAGGTACGGTAGTATCACGAACACACACTGACCACATCTACACCGCTTTGTGTGGTTTAACAAAGCTTTTAAAAAGTCTTGAGTTTAGCCTGATGCCCGCTGCAGAAACCTGTAATCACAACATGATATTCCACAACGCTGTGGAAGCAGCTTAGAAAAGTGTGCGCAGCACTACTCACTGGGAATCAACCCCTCACTGTGGCAGTGTTGGTGCCACGCTCTATAGCCTACAACCCCGACAGGCTGATGGATGGTTGTGCTGAAACAAGTTGCTTATTAACTTTACACAAGCTGGTTATGCTAATTGTGTTTGCAGTTGCAGCTCGGAGTAATGACTGCACAATTACACTGATCCCGGTTCAGCCATGTGACTCCACTGCTCAGTTCCTGGTGACCGCCTCCCCAAGCCGAGCAGCCACCGCACACACCACCTCTGAGGCCCAGACAGGAAATGGCCGGCCTCGACGCACCGGATCCCTCGCGCTGTTCTTTAGGAAGGTACGAGCTGGAAAAGAGACACAGCGATCACGCCCAGGATAATGTCACCATAATGTTTCTTAACCTTACTCACATTTTGTGATCATTCCCATTTAGTCTTGTTTTTATTGTGAAAAGTAGGTGATCAACAAATATTTAGTCATACTGCAGTTTTCATTGATGAACTTGACACCGATTTGAAGACATGTGCTTTATGATTTGAATCAAATCAACAGAGTATTTCTATATGGAGCCTGGCGAGTTTCCACTGTTCTGTGTTTTTTACACCTGAGGTTTTCCTGCCTAGTCCAGCCTGTCCTCTTTTTTCAGGTGTATCACTTGGCCAGCGTACGTCTGAGGGACCTGTGCGCCAGGCTGGACATCTCCTCAGAGCTGCGAGGGAAAATCTGGACGTGTTTTGAACATGCTGTGGTCCACTGCACAGATCTGATGAAGGACAGACACCTGGACCAGCTGCTGCTGTGCAGCATTTCCATCATATCCAAAGTGAGAAAAGTGACCCGTTCACTAAATATGTCACATTTAGTGAAGTAAATTGGTTTCCATTGTTTAAAACTGCAAGAGACTGCAGTGGTGTCTCATAGGGAGATATGTCTCTGTCAGCTTCACAAAGTTTTTAATAGGTTTCCTTAGAGGGAAGTTTGTTTCTGTCTGTGCTGTACATGGCCTGTCAGAGAAAACCAGCACTTTAATCACAAAATCCTTTGCCCTGCTGTCTTTAATTTTCTCTACACTTTTTATACACTTAAGGAGGTGACGTTTCCACCTGTGGAAAACCTTAAATGATGGTTGGTTATCTGCTGGTAGGAAAATGACAGATTAACTTTACCTTCCTTTTATTGTTTTTTCTTTTCCTTAGATCACTAAAGAGACTCTCACCTTCCAGGACATCATGAAGTATTATCGCAGCCAACCACAGGCCAGCAGCCATGTGAGACACTCGCATACACAGCAGTGCGCACACACACACTCTCACACAAATGCTGAAAAGCTTCATACAATAAAGTATGAATTAGCGTAAAACCTGTATTTATGTAGTACTTTTTTTTTTATAGTCAAAGTGCCGACACAACCGGAAGACAGGTAGAGGAAACCGCATTATTTAAAGTTACTCTACCTTATTTCCTTTCAGCCTAGAGGCTTTAGTGGCGGGGGTGGGGGTGTTAGCTGAGAGACAGCACGTCCTGTCCCACTGTCACTGGGGTCATCAGACACTGTGGAGAATCTTGAGTTAATGCACCTTTAAATGAGAAATGATCACACAAATGAAAAGTGACTAAAATGTTGGTCTGGCAGGTTTAAACATCTGAGCTCA
>NW_018128359.1:234777-236310 GCF_001952655.1 Monopterus albus
AAGCTCCTAGTTCCAGTGGGAAAAGGCTTGTTTTATAGGAAATTGTACAGTAAGAAACTTTTTCTTGACCTGAGGGTTACAAAACCCATGCACCAAATTATGCCATTTAGTTTTTTTATCCAGAGCAGCGTGCAAATCAACATCTAGTGTGGTAACAGCCCAGATTCTAACTTTTATAGCTACAGTACTATCTAAATGAAACCACATCAGGACATTTTACAGACAAACGAGTGGAGGACTCCACAGCGCTCCACAGTTTTCTGAAGCAGATCAGATTAACCTAAGCTGTTGGATGCATTTGAACATGCACTTGTTAAAATTCACTGCTCTTAAAATACTTTGGTTAAGAGCAGCTACACACACAAAGTGCTGCAGTAGGCATTTTGCGAAGCAGAACTGTAGATTTTGTCCTCATCACCTACACTGAAGGCATTTTAATACAAAGTTCTGTAGCTCACTGTTTTTCATGTCAGGTAAAAATATAATGGAAAAAAAGATTTGAGCTTTGAAAACTTCTGGTCCCTAAACTTGTGTATATATGTGGTCAGGAAAGGGCAAGTCAAGCTCTGTTGTACGTGGCCTGGTATTAAACATGTCCTCCACTACAATATCTGTTTGTAGAGATTTAGTTTTAACTCTTTTATTAAACCATATTGCTCCTGCCTTTAATCTTTTTACGGTTATGAACCGTTGTTGTATAATGCTGTAATAATAATAATAGATGTAATGCCAACAACAAGAGTGCTCAACTTAAGTGGCATTCTTTTGACCAAGTGTGTAGTATCTACACTCACTGTTTTAACATTTTACTGAATCTGCATTTAGAAAGTTATCTTTGTACCTTGAAACAATATAATATCTGCTTTGTTTAGTAAATTAGCTACAAACAGACAAGGAACCGAGGACTGAAAAAAACTGGAAGCAGAACATAAATCTGTGTCCCTCTGGTGTGTTGCCTGCTTTGTGTATCTGTGTTCAGCTCCACAAACAGTCATGTTTTTGTACAATAAAACCTGCTTTCACTTTTAGTTCAACTTCTTCCACCACTTTCCTATTGTTTGTACTTGAAGTCAGATCCTTTAGTAAAAGTAGCAATATAACTGTAAAAATACTGTTATAAGTAAAACTCCTGGATTATAACTTCTGATGCCTTGTTGTGTACATCATTTAGTTTAGACTACCTTAAATACTTTGGATTACTGCTGGGTAGCTTGCGAATTTCCCACCAAGGGTCAATAAAGACTTGTACTGTAGTTTTTTTTCTTGTTAATAATCTGGCTCTGAAAAGTTATAAAAATAAATGTTGTGGAGTAAAAAGTATATTTGCCTCTAGAATGTAGTGAAGTCAAAAGACGAAGTAGCAGAAAATAAAACGGATCTCAACTGTACTTAAGTACAGGACTTGAGTAAGTGTAATTGGTTATATACAAAATAAATATCTACGTAGTTGGACATCTTAGTTATTGGTCTTATCTTGTCCAGCAATTCTTTCCAAACTTAAATCAGCTATCATCATTAATAAGAAAGGTGTCT